>NW_010530870.1:0-684 GCF_000687285.1 Phaethon lepturus | reverse complement strand
AGATGTGGTGCTTAGCGACATGGTTTAGTGGGGGATTTGGCAGTGCCAGGTTAATGATTGGACCTGATGATCTTAAAGGTCTTTTCCAACATAAATTGTTCTATGATTCTATGCAGGTGGGACCCTAGGAACTCCCTTGGGATCTCTCCCCCTTACTGTCCCAGCATGCAAACTCTTTACAGGCAGCACACGAGCTGGGGCCAGTGCTGTCCTGCACCTTCACAGTTCATAGTGCACATTAGATGCTACCTCTAATGGTGGAAATTGAAAAAAAAAAATAAAAATCCAAGTCTAGCTGGAGTTAAGATGCAGGGTTGACAGATCTCAACATGAAATCAAAAGTGTTGGAACATTTGATGCTCTGCCTGAAGCTCTTGCTTTCTGTAGGCTAGGAGTGATTGGAGAATTTGCTTTCATCTGGAAGGTGGAAAAAAAGCCTCTAATCTTTGTGGTTATGGAAGAAAGCCTGAAAAAGTGACCTCGCAACACCCAAGCAGCTCAATAAGTTAATGGGAAATGCGAAGACTTCAAATTTTTTTCATAATCTCATGATTTGAGGACCTGACTCATGATTTTTGAACACGTAAGGCTGTCCGTCTGCAAATTGCTGAGCCACCGGAGCAGTTCATCTTGAAGAGCGCCGTCTGTTTCCCCGCACCGCAGCCCGCACGACACCCCCGGGCC
>NW_010530869.1:0-5736 GCF_000687285.1 Phaethon lepturus | reverse complement strand
TATTATTATTATTACTGTTGTTCTGGAAATGAAACAAAACAAGAAAACCCCTCAAAACCCAAATGGAAACTAAGACTAAACTTAATTGTTTGTTTTTTAGTTAGAGTACACATTATGTGCCAAATGTAGTTAATCAAAGTTCTCAATGGTATATTTTAATTCATAACAACATGAGCAGTATTCAGTACTTTAAATGTAATTTCACTAGTTTTTAGAATTAACTATTACTAATTCAGCTTTATTCTTGTGACTCGAAATATTGCTTCCTTTTTTTGTCTAATACTAGGCATACTTTGCTGTATTTGCTAAATAATCTTCAGTAGTTTTAAGAGCCTTTACTAATTGATTTATTTATTTTTCTATTTTAAATTGCTCTGCATGTCAAGCCACAAGCTTTTCTTAATACCAAACTAATTCTCAAAATTTCTTTAAATTTCACATAATTTTGAAGTGAGAGATATATGACAGAAACGTGTCTTGCCACTACTTTAGTCCACATGACATTCCACTCATTAACAAAGCAATCATTTACTTCCAGCTTAATTTAAATCGATCATTGTCAATATTCTTAATGTCAGAATTTTTCCTTTTGTTGTCATTGTGTCATGTGATAATCTGCAAACTGCCTTGTTAAAATCACAGAATTATGGTAAGCCTCTGGATCTCAAGTTATCTACATTAAATAATACACTTCTAAATATTTCAGACCTCTCTCATGGTCATTCATACCACTGACAAAAATCTCATAAATGTCTATATTTTTCTTAAATGGAGATGCTCTTGTGATGTATCTGATAGCTTTCATATCCTGTGGATACAATTCATTACCTCTGTTTAAAACAATTCCACCTTTCAAAATCAGATGCTCCTTTATTTCTTCTTGCTATTTTGTTTAGGATCTGGGAATGTAATTAGTCTGACCATGGTACTTCATCAGCTTATCATAGTTCTCATTTACTGATTATCTGCTGTTGTGTGATTATGAGGCATCCATACTGTGTTGACAGGAGCATCTATAACAAATATACTGCTTGAATATCAAGAAGTTTTTTATGTGAGTTATGTGATATTGTGAATGCAGAAAACAAGATAGAAGTCAATAGTGCTTTTCATTGCAAAACATAGTTTAGAAGGTAGAAGCTCAGTAGTAACAGACCAGTCATGGTTAGTATCATGATTTCATTGCAATCCCTTTTCTAAAAGCTTCCATTTCTTTTCTGTTTTTAAGAACTTGAGAAGTTTTTGAGAACTTCCCAGCATTTGTCCCCAAGCTGGGTGTAAACAAGTCACTTGTGTAAAATGGTCAGTTTCATCTTACTCATAATGACCAGATGAAATCAGAGCCAAAAATGTACACTTGAAATCTGATGTTCTAATGAAGCAATACTAGCAGTTGACATTTCTCTTAATTGAAGAGATACTGAATATTCTCTTTTTCATATCAAACTGCCCTCAAATGCCACTGGAGATATGGCTACTTTCATTCTGATATATCAGTATGACATTAGAATCATCCTAGTAGGTTGCATTCCTAAAAACTATATTGGGAAATGTCTAATGAGTCAGATCTTATTACACATTTAAACTCAGTTTCCATCTTACCTCTGCATTTCATAATACATATAATAGAAAATAAAGATCATTCTACAGAGCTGTAATCTGTGCCATTTCATTTACCAATTCATCATAAATATTATTCCCTCAGAAAAACCAAAGAAACAAAAGAACTGCTTATGGTGCTGAAATATTCTTATTTTCATTTCCCATCATCACTGATGAATATACAATATTATTATATCAAAACACGAACAGAAACTTAAATTCTGGGAAGAAAATATATACCCTAGAGGTAAAATAACATGTAGGAAATCCTGGCATTTTCAGAATAATACCAAGTGTACAAAGTATAATGTAATTGATTAAAATAATAAAATAGAAAAGAAAGATACAAAAAAACCTGAACACCCTGTTCTATGAGTGCAAATTAAAATGTTAAAAATACTCTCACTCAAGGCAGAATTAGACCTCTTATTTATTCATTGTGTGAGCCAATTTATACCTAACTAAATAGCTTGTTTCTGTGGCTTGTCTGACTATTACTGTCTTTTCATTTAATTGTACATTAGACAAAAATCTCTCCTCTCTCAGGTCATGATTTAGCTTAACATACAAAATACAGTAAAATTCTGGGTTCTTATAGCTGCCCCTCAAGTATTTATGAGTTAAACATTTACTAAATATGGAACAGAATTGTTAGCACCTTTTGACTTTTATTTTTTCATTGTCACGCTGCTTGTAATTTTGAATAGCTGCTTTTATGTGCTGTGAAGAACAGTAACCATTGAGTATTGTGATTTTGTTCAAATCTTATTTGTTGTTATGGAAACAACAACCCTATTAAGCTTCCTGCTCTAGATCTGCTCTATAAGACATTATTTTAAATGTTCAGCAGCAAAGGTAGAAGAATAACATAAATACAAATAATACTCAGTTTGACTATTATTACTTTATGCCCTTGAGGTATTTTAAAAGAGAATACATATAACAGTTACCAGACACCTCTTCAGTCTTCTGAAACTGAGTTTTTTTGTAACATTTGACCAGTAATGGATTTTTTTTTTTTTTATTGGAGTCAAGTTTTAAAAATATATTCTCTCATGTTTCATGTGATTTCATGTCATTCAGATTGTTTCAAACTGTATAAAAGAAGGGTGCCAGTGATTCAGTAACGATACCTCATATGTGCTGAGGAGGATTTCTTGTTAGATGCTGTTGGCACTACTATGTCTTTGGGGAAATTACTAAGACTGGGGAATTTGCTGTAAATATGTGGTTTTCATTTAAGATAGAGGTGAAAGAACCAAGTACTCTTCTTTTTACTTTTTAATTAAAAAAATAAAATTTGACAGCTGCTGTCTGGGTACTGTATGATCACATATCAGTGTCTAAGTCCCCATGTGGCAGAGTTTGCATGCTGAACATGTAAAAGAAACATGAGTGAGGGGATAATTACAGTGCACAAACAACAGTAGTGAATGATTATTTGAAAGACTTTCTTTGTGTGTGGGGTGAGAATCAGTTTGGGGTGAGAACCTAAATGGAATCAGCGAGGAGGAAATACACTAAAAACCAAGAAATTAGAATGGCAACAAGAGAAGGAACAAGTAGCAGGCCAGGAAGTAAATCAGAGTGGAAACTTTTTAGAAATAGTGAGTTAGGCCCACAGCTGGTAACCTGTGAACCCAGAACAGTGCTCCAGAGAGGATCTGAGGGGCAGGGGTCTTAAGAGGTAACAGAGAAAGGGTTGAGCAAATAGTAAAGATTGACAGGAAAAGTTTAAAAAAGTACTGATGTTTATGGATTTCCACAGTCCAATTTTTGCTGCTCAGGAAACAACCGAACAAACTGAAATAAATATGTGATGGAAAAAAAACATTGAATAAATGCTAGGGGTTTTCTGAATATCCAAGCTCCATATTTTTTTCCTCTGCTCTTGTCAGATGATTTTTGTGTCCAGTTATTTTCTGCAGTTTTCTATCTGTCTGTGTCCTTCATGCATAGACTTCTCTGAGTTCAGGATTTATTAACTGTGGGCCAAGTACTGACTTCCATTGCATGCAGCCTTTATTCATTTACTGTAATCCTAATTCAGATTTTTTTTTAATCATCCTTGCAAATGAACATCAAGAGACTACACAAGAGTAAAGTCAACTCCATCAGGAAGAGGTAAGTCATATTAATACTCCCTTTAATATCATGGAATAATCCTAGCCAGAGGCTCCCAGGAACTTTGAATAGTTTCATCTTCTGTACCAACACAGCATACATTTCTTGCCAGTCTGCAAATGAATTGAACAGAGAAATGTATGCTATGAATTTCAATATCAAAATATGTTTCTCACTTATTAATTAAAATAATATAACCTGAAGAAAAATTAATTAATTCCTTGTAAGGTATAATTTTGGGTTAGAGACTATACAAGCATGTGTGTTTTTTCTATATACACTAAAACGTATATATCTGTTATTGCTTAATTTTACTACATTTAAAAATATGACTATACAAAACAGTGTAAAATAACAAACAGCAAATTCTTTTCAAGCTTGAACCAAAGGACACTGAATCAAGCAGAATCACTCACATTGTAAAGAATTGGTTGAATTAGGTCCTAAATAAAGTTACATTTCATGATCAATTTTGTTATGTTCACTCTTTCATTTGGTATAAAGACGTTTGGTGGGAATTGTACAAAATCATATTCTGGATTTTGAAAAATTTAAAATCTTCATTAAAAATAAAATAATAAATACATAGCCAATGCATTAGACAGGGGAAATTAACAGAAATACTTCTTAAGTTAATACCAATATTAATGATCTTGTATATTTTCTTGTCCAAAAGTTGCTAACAGGAGACAAACATCTTCTTGAAATATAAATAAGGCAAGTAGTATAATTTATACTATGTTAAAATTGGTGATAGGATGAGAGGAAATGGCCTCAAGTTGCACCAGGGGAGGTTTAGATTGGATATTAGGAAAAATTGTTTTACTGAAAGAGTGGTCAACCATTGGAACACGCTGCCCCAGGGAGATGGTGGAGTCACCATCACTGGAAGTGTTCAAAAAACATGTAGATGTGGCACTTCAGGACATGGTTTAGTGGGTATGGTTGTGCCAGGTTGATGGTTGAACTTGATGATCTTAAAGATCTTTTCCAACCTTAATGATTCAATGATTCCATAATTTGGCATAGTGCCACTGAAGTCCACCAGGAATTATTATATGTAACTTGGTTTCTTCTTGTAGTTGTTTCCCAGATACTTAGGTTGAGATTGTGAGCAGATTACTTATGGATAATGACTAATTGTAGTCTCCTACTTCTTTGGGGTCTAGGGTAAATCATAATTTCATACTCACTCCACACATTGGATATGGATGATTCATTTAAGAATAGTCAGAGTATCAAAACAAGAAAAAAATAGTGCCAAAGAGTGTTTTATATATGTTTTTATTGCCTTCAGCTCTGACCCATAACACAACACAGAGATTAGCAAAGCTCTTACAAATTTAAAAGAACAGAATGCTGGAAATAAATCCTATCCATTTATAGTTTGTGTTTACAGAAAAGGTACGTGCTTTTCCTGGGCTTAAAACTGCAGTTAATTTCACTTTCATTATTGTTACTGAATTAAGTAACAAAGTAAAATTATAATAGAGGTAAAGCTTTTGTACAACCAATGAAAGTAAACTAGCATTGAATGGAGCTACACTGAGCTTCATTAATACACAACTAATCTAGCTCTATTTAGATTAAGATTTGTGTAAAATCCTACAGGTTTTTTTGAAATGAAGACACAGCAAATACTATTTTATAGTACCCAATTTAAAGTACAAGTTTGAAGTATAATTTAAGTACAAGTTTTAAGTACAATTACTATATCTTCTTGTCATTGAGCTCTACTGAAAGAGAGTATCATTTGTGAGATTTAAAGAGAAGCTCAGTACGGATTGTGGTATTGTAAGTCAGTACTGTGCAGTCCAAAGTCTAATACTACATTGTTTTGACACAGACAGTGTTATTCTTGTCATTTGCTTTTGAGGTTTTGTCGTGGTTTAGCCCCAGCCGGCAACTAAGCACCACGCAGCCGCTCACTCACTCCCCCTCCAGCAATGGAAGAGGGGAGAGAATTAGGGAAAAAAACCACAAAACTCGTGGATTGAGATAAACACGGTT
>NW_010530868.1:3239-6401 GCF_000687285.1 Phaethon lepturus | reverse complement strand
GCACTCAATTCCCTCATCCAAATCATCAAATATCCTAAAATATCCTAAACCAAAATGTTTCTAATTATACATTGCCCCAGGGAAGGAAAACGGCAGGTTTCCTGGGTCCTACTGTTGAATCTCACCCTGCCCATCAGAGGCAGGGATAAGAGATAGAAACAAGTCAACATGTGGTGGAGCAGAGAGCAGCAGGCAAGAAAGGATGATAGAGAAGTCTGAGAAATTGCTGGTAACTGTGGTCCAGCCCTTGAAAAATTTCTGTCAAGAGGCAGCACCAGACACATGCTATTTTTCAGTAGTGTGTGAGCTTCCCATGATCATGAGAAAAGTTTGCTTGCTTTTTTATTCTTTGCTTTGTATGAATGTTTTTGTGGCCACACTGCAGAGGTAGGAAGGACCTATTCATTTCCTTACGAAATGATATTTGAAATCTTCTTTCCCTTTCAACAAACTCATCCATCTTCACACCACCTTTGCTACTGGGCAATTTCTACAAATCAAGCTGAACATTCGATCTGCGTTGTTCTTAATGATCTTTCTTGCCAATATATTTAATGTGCTTTGAAAGCTGAGGCAGAGCATGGGTTAGATATTTAGTGTTAATTAATGTGTCACTCCCCAGAACATGCACATGCTGAGGACACCAGTAGCCATGTTTAATTCTACTAGAGAGGTTGGAGGCGCTTGTGAGCTACTCATACATTTAAAAGGTGACTCTCCCTACCTTTCCTTGGAGGTTGAGTTAATTTCTTTCCTCTCCCTTTAAATTGCTGCAATCTCACTTCTCCAACCTGAATTTCACCTCCCTTTTGTCCAGATGCCCATTGCCTCTGACTCTGGCTATATTACCACTTTTTCTAGCACACTTACTAGAACTTTTATAATCACTATCAGGTATGATACAGTAACACCCAATGGGGCAGATAGACACGTTTTGAAAAGTAAGAGAAGGCTCTGGAGAAAAGGATCCCAAATACAGAGAGGACACAGAGGTGACTGTCATATCTAAAAATGTATGGGTTATTTCCACACTGTCCAAATGTGCTCGCTGTGCTAAATGTCATTGAAGAAAGTCCAAGAAATGTTACGCCATTGATAAATTGTGAGTTAACACTAAGATAAGAGATAGAACGTATAGTTATTAACAGCAAATAGATAACACAAAAGAACCCTAATGAGACTGTTCTGGTCACTGCGGTAAGGAAACTATATTAGTAACTATGGAGCCAAAGATGATCCAAAAATCAGCCTTCCCTTCCCTTTTCTCTGACATAACTAAAACTTTACCTTCAGGACTTCAGTAGTCCACTGCCTACTGAACTGAGTTCTTCTCTTTGTCTGTGTGAGTTTGCCCTGGTCACTGAGGTGTCCTGTTTACCTCTTACCTCTGCACCCGACAAGACCTCCAGTGATCACGTGTAGCACAAGACGTCTTAGTCTACACTCAGAGCATGTAGGCTCAAGCTGAAGCATGGTGGCTTTCGTGCAATGACATCCCAGGTGGTAAATGACCAATGCAGTAGTGATTATGCACATCTCTTCCCTGCCTCCTGTATTTTTTTTTTTTCTTTTCCAAAGCAAAATGTCACACAGCTTGTCCCGAGTTTGTTCAGTAGAAACCAAATAATTCAAACCAAAGAAAGGTGAGCTAGATTTTTCCCCACTTTTCCCCTCTCCAAAATGCTGAATCTGTTTGAGCCGTTGTTAGTTGGATTTGTTATACTCTTGAACGGTCTCAAGTTTAGTTCCCGTGATTTTCTCATGAGAGCAGGCGGGGAAGTGTAAAAACGGCATGTTGGAATTGTTAGTTTATGTGTTAAATGTCATTTAAAAGCCATTAGTCTTATCTGAATTCCTCATTTGGACTGGTCCTTTTCTGTTTTTGTCCTCTTCCAGTAGAATACTATCCTCAGGTAGTCTTAGACATTTCCTAAAGCCCTTCCTTTCAGCCACGAATATCCCTTCCTATATTCCTCCTGCTCTCCAGCTGCCGTATTCCTTCCTTAATTCCCTCCTTAACATCTCAAGAAAAAGTTAGTGCATTTTTAAGGTCTAGTTTCCCCTTTCTGGATCAGTGTGGGATTTATAAACCTAATCATAGTTGCTGTTGAGAATAATATGATGTCATTGATGGAATTAATAGGAAAGGAAGCCAAAATAATATGTTTTCGAAGTCTACCCATCTCTGCCCTAGAAAGTCCTTCAGATGGGCACAAACTGAATGCACTGGGTTTAAGAGATATTAACAAATCTCAGTAAAACAAACCAGATTTCAGAGAGCTATACAGTTCCTGAGCTCACTGTTAACTTACCTCCAGTGTATTGGTGACGTGCCAGCAGATGGATTTGCAAAATTTCTGTCTCTCTTTATAACATGCTATAAAGTACTTTATGGGACCAAAGACAGATATATCCCTGTCTTAGAGAGCTTCCAAATTACTGCTTAATTAAAACACTGCAGGACACAAAGGGAAGACAAAGGGTACAGATAAAAAGAAAGACAAAGATAAAAATCAGGGGATTATATTCTTGCACAATGGATTCCTGTTACCCTAAACAGAATCATACCAGGGAACATATGTGTCTCAGCAAGATATCTTTTATGACACTGTAAATACAGTTAGTAAATGCTAGAGTTTTCATTCTGTTGGACAGGGAGAAGTGAAGGTCAGTCAGAAAAGGAGAAGGGAGCCTTGGAGGTGTAAAAGGGCCCCTGGCACAGGGTGCCAAAGAGCCCCTTTGGGCAGATTCCTGGCGAAAGGGCAGCAAACCCTGCTGCTGGAAGCCAGGCTAAGGCACTGAAAAGACAAGTGAAAAAATCTCAGTTTGTGCCCGTGGAAGGACGGAAGTCACCGCCACAGACCTGTGAGTCCTGCATCGCCCTTGGAGTCTCGGTGTCGCGGGAAGCAGCTCTTCATGTCGGTTTAACTCCTGCTCTGTTTATCTTTCTTTAGGTTTGGGTACTGGTGCGGAACCTATTACACAAACAGTACACAGAGTAGAGAGGAGGGCGATAAGCCATGTGATAAAAGCAAGTTTATATTATTACATTTTGAAAATGTGATATTGCTTTGATCAAGGGAACAACAGCCAAACTGAGGGTCTCTTGGAATTAATAGCAAAACCCCTGCTAATTTCAGCCTGGCCCTAAACTTACCAGAG
>NW_010530868.1:0-3208 GCF_000687285.1 Phaethon lepturus | reverse complement strand
TGAAAGAGCGGTATCTGGCTACTTTTTAGCAACGTGACTGTGTTTAGGTGAATCTAAACTGCCAATAAATATTAAAGCTGTTAGGTTTACTTATTCAGAACTGCAATGCAGGAAGACGAATATTCCTGTCTTAGTTCAGGACACCTGAATGCCAGGAAGAAGTAGAACAAATGACACCCAGAAACAGGCATGAAAAAGTATTGATTAAGGTAAAGGGGCTGATTTAAAAAGAAGGAAAAGGTGAACCTAGAGTGATGTAAGGCAGGTTGCTTTAGAGTTTCTTCTGCACTGGAGACACGTGATGCTGAGGTCCTGCCTTACAGGTCATGTCTGTCATGTGAGTTGGAATTTAGTTCCAGCTTAAGACCTCATATTTAATCACCCCTATGTAAGGATAGCGTTTGGTTTCCTCACCACTGCATAAATGCATACGCTGCAGTTATATGCCTATCAGTTGTATCCTTGAGTGGGAAGTATGGGGTACTGACATTGTTTGGATTGATCAGCTAGCATCTTCTACCATGAAATCTTAGAGAAATGAAACAGTACAGTTCTTTCAGAAGGTTGTATCATACAAGGTCATCCTGAACAGCATAACGAGCTTGTTTAATTCACAACCTCATAATAATAGCTGGAATATTCCTAGCCAAACTGAATTACACAGTAAAACAACCACAAAAGCAGTTCAAGCCAGCATGTTTTATTTTGCAACTGAGATGGACTGAGAACCCAACTGGTGGTTGTCAGGGATCTGCCAGTGAGCGATAATTTAGTGCTTTCAGTCACGTGTCCACGTTCATATTATTTGGGAATTAACAGAGGGAAAAACAATGCAAATAAAGCCACAAGGCTTTTTGCTGAATTGTATTGAATTAAAAATGGAAGTATGAAATGAGGTTGAACAGGCTATAAGATGTGTACACAAGAAATTTCTGGCTTCCATGTAAGGATAATTGCAGACTGCTGAAGTTTAACATTAGCCTATTAGTAGTTGTTGCCCTTTAATATTAGAGCTCTAGGATGGGAAAAATGAAAGGCTTACTTCCTTCTTGTGGTACATATTACATCGCAAGAAAAGAGAGAAAATACCTAGACCAACACATAACTAGTTAATACCAGAAAATAGTCCTTCTTTGTTAAAATCATCAGCTTGTGTTGAGTTCCATACATGGCTGCCTCCTGGGAATTTTCTTTTAACATTATCAATTGTTGCTGATGGTATTAATTTCCTTTCACCTTTGTATGTCAAATGTGGTAAGAGCTACATTGCAAATGCAATCTCTCTCTGATCTTCGTTTTCAGAAATAAGGTTGGGGAAGACTCAGGAGAAGAGGCTCTGAGACATACCAGCCCTGTGTGAGGAAAAGTCTTGAAAATGTCCCCAAGGAGACCGGTAGCATTCATGTTAAAACTTTGTAATAATAACCGGGTTCAGTTTAATATTTTATGGTGGGATTTTTTTAATCGAATTTAAGAATTAAATTAATTTAAATTAATAATTCTGCCTTAAGTCTTCATTAAAATGACACACAGCCCCCCTTATAATTCTCCCCGTGGAGCTGTAGATGCTGCTGATTTTGTCTTGCGGATAGTAAAGCATCAGATGTGCTCATGGACAGCACTCATTTCACATGTATCAAAATAGCAGAATTTGTTGCTGCTGACGTTAAGTCTGTCCTATACAGCAGTTCGGAGGGGAGCACAAGTTCCCATTTTCAGCCCCAGATGTGGCTGCATTTGACGTCATACGCTCCAGCACTTACAATCTAGTGCTATAAGCGTAGCCCATAACATAAAGTCTGTTATAGGGCTGCGGTCTGTGTCTCCAAAATACATGTTGTTATAGCTCGGGAGTCTATAAATGCAAAAGCCAGAAAGTCCTAGTGCAATCATTTTCCATTATCCGTTTTACAACCTGGGCAAGAAGAACCATCGTGATTTATCATGGATCCTGTAAACACAGAGCCTGCCAAGGATCTGCCAGAGAGGTCCTAATTGCACCACTCCATCCTGGTCTGCATAGGATACAAGGGGGAGCACTGCGTAAATGGGTGAATAAAATTGCATAGGTCATTACTCCAGGTCCTCGCTGCCTAGCAACTTGACTGTAATTTATGGACACACAGATTAAGTCCCAAATGGGTTTCCTTTTGGACCAAACAGGGTACCCTACAAAACCCGCGGCGCACGCGACCACACAAGGGAGACAGGCAGACCCTACTTTTCTCATCCACCTTTTTTACTTGTGCTCGCCAATGTGGGAATTTGTCCATGCGGATAAGGTAGACAGACAACAGCAGAGTAGCAAGCAGAGTCTGCAAATGTAAACCTTGGGTTTATCAAAATGAAAATCTATTGACTACCTTCACTTGCGTTTCTACCGGGCTTTTTGCTCCCTAGGTGAAAAGAAAAAGCAACAAAGTTTTAACAATTTTAGATCAAACTGTAGTTTTCTGTTAAGTCATGCTACTATATTAGGACGTTTGTTGCCAAATTTGGAGCAGTAGTCAGTGATTTCCAAGACATAATTGGAATAGCTCAACTGGCAAAAACGTGAATCTGGGCACCCATCTCCCGAAAATGAGGTTTCTTCATTTCGTCTTCAACGAAGAACACAGGAATCCTTAGTGGCTGCTGAAAAATCTGAGCAAGCATAACTGTGCCTTTATAGTCAGGGGCTTTATTATCTTAAAAGTTTAGAACTTATTATAGCGTAATGCAACATTTAAAACTCACTGTGCTCTCTTGAATTCATGTTTTTCCTTGCTTTAAGATTGCTGGGAGCACCCCGTAGGACTCGAAGACCCCAGGGAGACTTTGGTTTCTGTGTGACAATTTCAGTCTAAGACTTCAGCTGAAATGTCCACGATGGAAAAGGGAAACAAACACAGAAAGTCCAAACAGTTTGTTCTCAGACCACACAGAAACTGAGCTGTGATAATACAGATACTTATCCAACAGGCAGCACAACCTGGAAATCAAAAACCTACTCTCTGTTTGTTGAAGTACTGATCCAGCAAACATTTTCTGCAGAAGACCTGACATGAAAAATAATTTTAATAAATACTGAAGAATTTTAGTATATTCAATAACAATACATTCAGTGTTTCGAAATGAGACTATAAGCGTGGTAAATATGGCATAGAGACAGAAAAAGAGAGAAAAATATGCAAAGACAGAGAGAAATACGGAAAGAGAAGGGAGGGAG
>NW_010530867.1:10746-22639 GCF_000687285.1 Phaethon lepturus | reverse complement strand
AATATAAAATTATATTCTTATTATAATAAGAATAACAACTTCTTATTGCTGCGTAAGAAGTCCTCAGCCGAAGTCGGGAAGGTGACATTAAGCACTACGTGCCGCTGTACAAATAATCGGTCTACATTACGTGTATTACATTATGGGTGCAGGACAGGGCTGGGTGTTGCAACAACGTGGAAACTCGGATAAAGGACTTAACGAACCTGCGCAAAAATAGGTGTCAGGAAAAGAGGGGGTTAGACTTCCCTGGTCTCAGTCTTGTGATTCAGATGGTGGCAAACGGTTTTTAAAATAACAATGGAGGATACAGCCTTCCATTAAGAAGGGAGCTAAAACTGCCTAGCATTTGACAGATGAGATGTAGATGTAGGTAAAGCAACTTGCGGGCAACATTGTCCATCCCTCTGACGTTCTGACTACATCCTCAAACGGCGGATATCACCAAAGTGGAGTTGTTTTCAGATGAGAAGGCAGATGACATTGGTTTGGAGATACTGTGGGGCACTTTCTTTTGTAATGGACAACGTCTTAGGACCCATCACAACTGCAACTGTTGACAGTAAATGCAGAGGAACAAGGTTGCTAGAGGGTTTCCAGAGACGTAGTGACTCTCCTGCGTTTTGCAGTCCGGCATCCTCATTTCAGAAAGGCGGGATGGCTTGGTGGGAATTTCCCAAGTAAAACCTTTAACACCTTTCCTCCCTGCAAGAGGCAGCATTTGCATCATTATCATGCAAATAATATTATTATGGTTCTCCTGAGCACCATAGTAAGAGCACAGGCAGGACTTCTCCATATAAAAGGAAGGAATGTGAATTTTCTTCTGCTGAGTGTATGTGTGGGCTCTAAGGTAGCAGATTAGAACCCTGATTTTTCTAGTCTTACACATTGCACGGTGTTGTCACTCACAGAGTTGGTGCAAAGCACCTGTATGATGCTAGAGCAGGAAAATCAATTTTAGAATAATTATGTGTCACAGAGAAAAAAAAAAAGGTGCCTTCTAATGCAAGGTAATAGAAATATATTCAGTATTTATAATGATTCCTCTAATCTGAACAGGACCCGAGTTTTATATTTTGGAAGAGAGGGAGTGATCAGACATGCTTCCAGTGCAGCTGCAGGCAATGCTATTTTGTGGCCGATTATCCATCCACACTTCAGGACATTGAATTCTGCCTTCCTTTTCAGTTTCGCACAGTCCATTTGTTTCCAAACTATTTAGGTTTTCAACAGTATTTGAAGTGGTAGAAACCATGCCAGAAGGTACTATCTCTGCAGTCTTACCCAGGTGTGTGTTTGGTAGCATCAGTGTCTGCCCCAGGGTACCAGCGCCGCGGTGGGAGCTTCGTCTGGAGCGTGGGGAGAGCGGGGTTCAGCTGGCTCCTCCGCTCGCTGCTGAGGCACAGTTCATTTCTGCTGCTAAAGCGTCTCTTGCACGCAGGAAAAGCAATCCCCGTTTATTATGCCGTAGGGAAAATGCCAGCTGGAGAGTCTGTGTAGCCTTGTGGTTTTGAGGTTTGGGTTTGGGTCCCCCTGGGAGTGCTGCAGTCTTTGCGTTTAAAAAGAAATCGGTAGCCCCACAGCGTTTTTTTGAGGTGGCAGACCCCCGGGCTATGTGATTTACGTACGATTTGCAAATCCTGGGCTAGGGGTACGCACAGACTGAGCTACTGCCGTTCTTTTCCATGTCCTGAGTGTAGCTGGTAACGAGACCAGCGCTTGACATAGTCAGGACGACCTGCAGCTGCCCTTACTTCACCTCTGCAGAAAAAGTTTTCTAATGATGCTCAAACTCTGCTGACTCAGCAACTGATTTTTACACATTTTTTCAGAATAACTAACAGCATTTTTCCAACCAGTTGGCTTCACCCTCCCTCCTGGCCTTGAAAATGTATGAATCTGAAACACAGAAGCTGGAGAAGGATTTCTGCTTGTGTCAGGAAAACCCTTTTATTTTTCAGTATTAATATTTCTAATTTAGATTTACTGCTTTCCAAGCTTAGGAGTTCAAAAACCATGTGGAACTGCAGCTATGAACCCTCCTTCCATATATTTGGGGACAGCTGAAATTCAGGATTAAGAAGCAGCTATTTATAGCTTTTGTTTTGCACTTGGAGGAAGAATCATAAATATTCCTCACTTCAGCAGGAAAAAAGTTCCAGCGTTACAAAAAAGAGCTTCAGTTCATAGGAACAGCATAGGATTTGTGTTGCGTTGATTATGCTGTTTCAGTTAAGATTCATCTATTTTAAGTTTTCGAGGCTGGTACAGCCTTATCTTGATTTAAAGATAGCACAGCCCCACGAAGTCAGTTGTTAAGCTTTACATCGTTAACAGAACGGTGTGCAATAAACGCTCTGTGAAAACAGCTTAATTTCTTGGCTTTATGCTCCTGCATATTCGAAAGCAACTGGAGGAGACCAGCACCTAAAAACCACTGATGTGACAATCTGGAAGGTATTACTAGCCCTTTGGGGGGCATGATAATCGCCTGTGTTACCACACCTTTTAACAAGTCATCTGTGGCGAGCGAGGGAGAACGGCTATAATTGTTCTGTGTGTTCGTTTAAGGATTCCTTCAACATGTAGTTGCTAAAATACAATACCTCATGGTTGTGTGTTAAAAAATTATTATCAGAATACACCTTTCGATAACTTCTTACAGTTTTTTAGTTTAACATACCTGGGTAGGCACTTCGTACGTGGCTTATTGATGTAGCATTTGTGACGGCTCTAAGAGGGATGTGAAAGTGCTCTTCCCTGTTCAGAATTTCTAAATACACTTATTTGCACAGTGCGCCTATTCTTGGTATTTCTATGACATGCAGTTCCAGTGGAAATAAATATTCTTCATTCCAGCCAACTGAAATGCAAACGGTATTTTAAATCAGATGTAGTTACTAATTTTTAAATGGTTACTCTTGCCCCTTTTATTAACGCTGTTAATTCTCTTAAACATCTTCCACGGTAACATGAGGCCACTAAAATTAAAAGCTGTGTAACTCCAACAGCCAGAACTGGGGCTAGCAGTGGAAGGGAGAAGTCTGCCAGCTGTGGCTCCTTGGTCCTAAGCGTTGCCACTCATGCCCTACGTACCCCTCCAGCTGCGCCCAACTCCCGACCAGAGAGATCTCCAAGCACAGTGCCCTACCGCTCGGTGCCGGCTGCTACAGAGGCGTACCCAGTCCTCTGCGGATCTTCTCATCATCTCCAAATGTTTGCTTTTGCACTACTTGTTTTCTGCATTGATATACGTTGGCTCTATTGCTTTTTATGGGTTTCCACCCTGAGCTATGTTGTTGAGATCCCAAACACACACCCTGTCTGATCTCCCCAGCCCCGTACCCCTGAGCACAGTTAACTCCTGGTAAATGCTGAGCAGCAGCAGGTCAGGATGGGAAGCCTTTGCAGGTATAAATAAGACCTAAGGCAGCTGAACGAAACCTCTTTTTATTGCAAATCGTCATAGCAATTATCATATTAAAATCAGTGTTGTGAACTGTCGGTTATGGACTGCATTAGCTCTGCTCTGCCATGAACTTGCTCCTTTTCACCACACAAATCTCCTGAAACTGCAAGGGAACAAACATTTCTCACCAAGCCCCAGAGCCTCCTGCTCTTAATCTGAATATATTTGGTTTTCTCACTGAATCTGCCAACATCCATTAGAATCACCATTAACAGGCCGTGATGGGATTTGAGCTAATCTTTACAATTTACAAAATCATTACAAGCACAAAAACTTTTAGGAGCGGCTGAGTGGTGAAGGATACTCAGGGGAGAGCGAGAGCTTTCCGAGTAAACTTGCTGGCGGTGGAGGAGGAAGGCAGTCTGAGAGGGGAGCCGTCAGTCTAGCTCACACCCTGATTAGTAGGAGAGGAGCGTTTTGGTCTGTGACAAACGAAGGAGCAGCCTGAGGTCTTCTGAACCTTCTCAACAAGCAGGAGAGGCAGAGGAAGGCATGAGGGAAGACAGTCAGCCAGGCATCAGCCCGGCACCCAAAATTGTTTTAATTAATTACTAAGAGGACAGAAGAACGGGGAAGACAGTCCCCTGGTGCAGAGCCAGAGCATGTCAGGTTTACCCCTCTCCATTTCCCCCTCCAAGTGGTGCCTCACACTAAGTTGTGCTTTGAACACCCGCATACCCACTGCTGTCTGAGAGTTCATATATTTGCACGAAGGGGATTTAATCAGGGTTCTCTTGTGGCTTGGCACACAAATTCACCGCTCCCTCACAGACCGTATCCACCAGCATTGTGTGTCTCTGCTGCTGTAGGATCACCATGCCCCCGGATCAGCCGTAGTGTGCAGTGTTAATGTGGTTTTTTCGGCAACAGCCAGGAGCCGCGTTTCAGCTGCCCATGTGCCTCACGTTGTTCCGTTCGTACTCTTTCAGCCGGGAGAGTCAACCCTTGAGACAAGAGGCTACGGCGGAGCTTCTCGGCCGGCCAGCCAGCCCGAGCGCAGGGATGCTGGAAGAGCTTCTGGAGCTGGCGCAGCTGCAAGTAGATCTCTTGCCAAATCCCAAGCCCAGGTTTCAAGAACGCACCGGTTACCCATCTCTCAAGTTTGCATTCATTTGGTTTTGTATGCCAAGCCAGTATCTAACTGCGGCCAGTTCTGACTTTTGCTTTTTTTATCCCATTTCTAGGCATGTGAAGAACTGGGAAATATGTCCCTGAGTTTTGGGTTAAGCCAGACTGATTTTGCATTGGGAGCAAATTGGAATGCCACTCAGTACTTGTTTTGGGGACCTGCTGAAATTAGAAAAAGCTACAAGATAACGTCTGCGGCCTACACACAGAGTTTTGCAATTTCTTCTTGTTTGGAAGGCTTAGATGGAAACCACCGAAGCTGCACTGAAGGGAAGTGTGGAGAATACAAACCCAATGAGAACAAGTGGGTCACCAGGCTGTGTATTGCTGAGCAGTGCATGAACGGAAGAGGTGAGGTGCTTACTTGCCTGGGAAGCTCAGAGCTGGTACAGTGGCTACAACAGAAATCTTTGTGCTAAAATTAGGAAATTGCAAGTAGCTTTCTGTCATTTGCTCTTCGCCCAAGAGCAAAACTGAGCCTTTCAAGGAATTATAGCTCTGAGGGCTACCCATGAGGCACAGATGTTCCTAGAGGTGTTGTTAAGGCAGTGCTACAGTATTTACTGGAGAGAAAAAAATCTCTTTCTGGTACGTAGCGGGCTCAGCTAACAAATATTCCGTGCTAATCAAATGAGCTAGTTTTACATTTAGATTACTGGTGACTTTGACACTATTTTTCAGCTTGGCAGCATAATAGCTCCATCACTGTTTACCAGATAACGCTATATAACATAGATCACTGACACAGGCATTTTTAGTGTTTTTACTCTATGATTTGAAAGGTTTTGACATTTTTCAAGGCGAGGTTTGGACACGTAGTTTGCTGTACAAAAGACAGTCAAACAGGCAGTAATGAGTCCAGGAGGTCAAGGTCTTTCTGCCGATCACTGGTCCACCCAATCCTGGGTTTTGATTGCAGTATGGTTTTGAGAATAAGCCTCAACAAGGAAAAATCACCTAGCTTGCTCTCTCAACGTGTAGATCTTGCCTGCTTTCATGCCACTTCTCCTAAGGAAGCTATAAAATGTATGGCTGTGCACGGAAAGCAAAAACATACCGAAGAGAGGATGTTTTAAAAGCCTTTGGAAAGCATTGCTCCTTCTGATAATAAATGAATGTCATGCAAGTCCCATGCTAAGGTGGGACAAAACCATATGGGTACATGGTGGATCTGCATTACCCATGCAGGTTCCAGCCAGTAAATGGTGCTGTAAATGCCAAGGGGATGGTAAAAGGACAGACTTTGAAACCTTACCCCACATCTCTACTGACAGAGGTGACTTTGAGGGGACGTCTGGCCTCTTCATGCTGAAAACCTCTCCTCCTGCCCATGGAGAGGTCTGCTATTGGTATGCAGCTGTTTGGAAACCATCTGTGTATTGCTGCTTCCTAGCTTCAACCCCGCAGCGACCTGGCAGGGATGGCATGCCTTGGAGGGATGCAGATGCTTCCTACTGCTTTGGCACCACCTCTGCTGGATGCTGTTCTGAGACCTGGGGCACAGCTGGGGCAACCGTCCCGGGGGTCAGTAGTGGCTGGCACAGGAGAAGGACAGCTTGCATGGCCTAGGGCAAATGAATGTCAGGCTCAAATTCCACTTTGGGTGGTAAGATTCAGATGAAAACCCAAGGAGGCAATGTCCTGAGAGCTGTCTCTGGAAGGAGGAGCAGACAGCCTTGAGCTGACAGCAGAGCACCAAGAAACAGGCAAGCAGGCTGACATGAGTCATTAATAACGAGTGATTCTTCTAACACAAGCAGGGAGAAGTTTTCTCTCTGCTGCTTTGGAAGAAAGGGAGGGGAGAGAGAGATGAGAATTCAGAGAAGGACCTCAAAGCCATCCTCATGTATAACTCACAAAAGTTACATGGTGTCATGAGTGGTGGGCTTTCCTGAGAGCGGGACTGGGCTGTGTGTTTGTGCGTTGCTCTTGCTATGGGAGCAGAAGGAGAAAATTAGCAATCCAAGTTTCATTCAGCTGAAACAGTTCCTTATTTGAGGTTGCCCAGCCATGGTATTAGCTCAGAAAACATGTCTGCCTGACATGGAGGAACTACAAAGGGAATGTGAAAAAGTGAATGAGGAGAGAAGGTAACAAGCCAGAAGGTCATTGGTTTCACACCTCGTTTAAAAAGAGAGAGAAGGCAGGGTTTTTGTCAGCAGTGGGACTAGCTCATGCAGAGAGCGAATGAAGTCCGCGAGAGCTGCTGAAGAAACTTGCTCCTGAAGTCAGGCTGCACATCCCTGTGGTGCTGCAGTCAGATCCTGAGTCAGGCAGGAGAAAATACTTGTCAGGGCGATACACGTTTTGTGCTCAGCCACCTGTACTGTGAGAGCACCGGTCAGCAGACTGCTCTTCAAGTGAACTGCCCATCACCTGTGTTGCTTTGGTGCGGGGGACCCAGTCCTGCAGCCTGTGTCTGCATTCGTGATCCTAACTCAGGAGGAGTTAACCCAGACTTGGAGGACGGCACCGGCCGCAGCCAGAGCCTCTTAGGGCTGGGTGCTCCCAGAGCAACAGCGGAAGACCAGGGACACAGGTTTTGGGGACACACTCCTACCAAGGGTTCCCTTTGCTTATCTGCTTCAAATTATACGAGGGCTAAAACAGTGGTTTCCCTGTAAGAGCCCAAGCTAATTCAGCAGTATTGTGTATAAAAAAGTAAGGGCGGAAGTGAGCTTTTTTCTAGCATAATTTGAGGCCATTCCTTTGAGATGCCAAAAGAAAGAGAAAGAGTCAGGGAAAGGTAAATAAGAGACGGTCCTTTTTTTAAAGAAAGTGGTTAAATGTGAAGCACAAGGTATTCTTTATTGAAATAAATAAATCAATTCCTTGAGCACCTAAGAATCAACATGAACCTGTCTACAAGCTCTTGTTTGGTGTGTGTTTTAAGATGAGAAAAGTTTCTATTTTTTATAATCTTTGTTTGCCAACTCTTAGAGCTGCACAGAAAAATCCATTTCTCTTCAGCTCGCCAGGATTTATAGCTGCAGTCAGTCTTTCAAGGGAATAGCCATCAAAGTCTCCAGCAGGTGTGCAGTGACAGAGAATTGATACTGCATCAAATTCACAGAGAAGAGGTGACATGATATTTCCCCTGAGATCCTTGTAAAAATGACGTGGAAAAGACAGAAACGTTTGCAGATTGCTTTGTGAACGCTGTAGAAAATGTGGCAGCCAAAACAAGAAATAATCTTGGAAATTTTCACGGAAAACCTCCATTGAAGGTTAATGCTCATGGAGATGTGGGAACTGGTCCCAGTGGTACGTTATTAGCCAGTCAGTAATAAATATGTTTTCCATGAGCTTATGTGCCAACGGCTAGAGCGTTGGTGTGGCCCTTCTGAATTGTAGGTATATGGTGTCGTGAGCTGTGCTGAAGCTGAAGGAGCCAACAGCTGTAGATACGTGATGGAGGAGCTGATCCATGGCTGTTAGCTGTGGATCATGCCTGCAAGCCAGCTCAGCCCTTCCCCTCCACTGATGTACCTGAAGCACGGGATTAGCTCAAGAAGCAGGAGAAGGAAAAACTGTACTGTTTAAAAAACTTGTTCAGTGGTGGACTCCAGCTCTCAGTGTTAAGTTCTCCAAAACAAAATAGATGCAACAAATAAAAGCTACGCATCTGTCAGGGCTGAACGTACGTGTTTTCCGATTTCCTAATGTGCCATTGGCAATTGCCAGAAGCATCTATGTTTTTCAGCTATGTGCCTAAACTGCACGTTCCAAATGGATAGTTCAGTCCTTGTGTTGCACAAATACGTATTTTCTCTATTAAAATGTCTGGTTGACTGGTTGGATGCTAATAAAGTGGTCTAGAAATGTAGGTTCACCTGAGCCAGCTGCTGCTCTGGGTGGTTTCTCTGAACTGGATGCTGTAGGTGGCACTAGTGATGTAGCTGAGACTGCATTCAATCCCCTCTTGACTGAAGTGATAGCTTTTTGATTGAGGTAGAGGAGTTTGCAATTATCTGTAGGGCTGTCAGATATTAAGTTGTTCTGATTTAATTTGTTTTAACTTCATGGATACTCTACTGCTACCAGAATGCCCTCAAAAAGCCCTTCCATAAGCTACCAGAAAGCTATGATTGACACAACTCTTGCATCCATGCAAAATGCAAAGGTATATTTGATGTATGGGAGCTGTCATCTGCACGTCTTGTGTTGAGTAAAAAGAGCCAAACTATTTGCTTCAGCTGCACCCATGTCTCACTAATATCATGAGTTTCAATGTGAACAAGAACTGAAGATTATTTTGTAATCTGCTGCGAGCACCAGTCAGTAGTATTGCGATTAAAAAGGTTTGCTGAGATGAATAACATTTTGAATTTACTGTTGCGATATTACCTGCCTGACTCCTTGGCTGCTGTAAATCAACCACCACCACACACCAGTGACACCACTGCAAGCGTATGAATTAATGCCAGCTGGAGATCTGGCCCATTATCGTACTATAAAATTCTCTTTCAGAAAGTATTTTACTGGGCAACGCAGCCAAATCTGTGTATGTTTCTTAATTAAAACAGATGGTGAGAGGCCCTGAATTTTAGCAATGTATAATGCATACAGGTAACAAGGACACATTGCTCAACATTGTTTGTGGTGAGTCACGGGAACCTAAAAAGGAAGCTCAGAGAAATCAGCTATCCTATAAAACCAACAGGATGGACTCACAGCTTCATGGCTTTAGTATTCAGTGTGTGATCTTTTCACATGCCTTTATTTAAATTCACGCGTTTGTCGCTCCGGTGCCGGGTCCAGTGTGGTGGCAGGGCTGTAGAGCAGGCAATAATACGTACAGCACACCTTAAATGAGTGAGCTTGATCAGAGATGCCTGTTCAAGAGCAAGAGAGAGGAAATCTGCCGTGAAATCCAGAGGAATTGAGCTTGAGTTGCTACAAGCAGATTGAACATGTTTACGTCTCAGCTCCCTTTATTTCCTAGTTCCTGGAGTGACTGAAGGTTGACGAAGTTGGTTAACGTTTAATCTGACTCGGGCTGTATTTCCCAGCGCTGTGGGCACAAGCGGTCAGCTGGCAGAAGCCCCCTCTTCCCACACCGTAATCAGCGTGCTAGATAAAATATTCATACCCCCAAGTATACCCAAGGCACACACGCCAGGATTTCTTTTTCCTTCCGAGTTTTAACGCATTTAATTTTCAGGACTCGAGCACCACGACGGACTAGCGGGCTGATCTCACGTTGATGTCCGGAGCAGGCGTGGCGCGGCGGGTAACAGCCTGAGCGTTGCCGCGCTGCCGCTTGTAGCACAGCTCTTCCCCGGCGCACGGGCAGAGGTGGCTGCAGAAGACCCTCTTGTCCCAGCCACGCTGTTCCGCGTGCTCTGCCGCTCCGGTCGGCGTCAGCCGCGCGCGGGTTTTAGCAGCAGGGATGAACTGAGATGGCTAGCAGAGAAGCGTAAGGCGGTAGCACCGTTCTGGCGACAGCGAGCATCGCCTGAGAAATTGCACCTTCATCGTCTGTCCCATCAGCCAGTCTGCCGCAGGTTGACGGTGTTTCCTACGACGACCATGTGATGTATCTCTTCATTTTATCATTTTTAAGTGGTAGGTTCAGTGTGTGGTTGTGTGAACTACTGAGTTCTGGGTGGCAAAGCAAGCAGCAGTAGTGAAGCGATTGACTTTGACATTGTGTATAATTTTAAAAAAATTTTAGTTTTTTTTTTTTCTGTTACTGTATATTCATCTTTTTCTTCTGCTGAAAAGCTATTTCTCTTCACCACTTTTTTTTTTCTCCTTTGGTGTGTTAGCCTGCTCTTCTTACTAACTCTACATACAGATTTCCTTATGCATCCCTTGATGGAAGGGAGGAAGGGCTCTGAAACCGTGAACGTGACCTCGGGTTGTTCTCTAGGATCATGTGTTGTCGCAGTGTGATGCTCTTCAGCAAAATCATGCTCCTTTTTTGCATTCCATCCAGTTGCAGCTGGCAGGGACTGGGATCCCAGATTCTGCACCTGACAGAAATTCAGACCAAGCCTGGCTGCCCTCCAGCAGACCTTGTTCAGTGCTACTGAAAGAAGAGTCCAAATGGCTCCAACTTGGCTGGAGCCAATAGCAAAGAAAAGACAGAATTTTATTTCCTGGCTCAACATGATGCAATCAATTCAGGGAATTCCTTGTCAAAATAAGATGCATGTTGACACCTATGAGCACAGCTCATCAGCTTTCCATAGTGTCTGACAGCTCATGAAGAAATTGTATGTATTTTTAATGAAGCATAATTACCTTAATTATTTTTCAGAATTCAGACAGTATGTCATGATTTCCTTCTTCCCATTTCTTTCTCCTTATTTCTTCTGTTGAAGAAGAACGTTTTAGCAGCTAGCTTTGAAAAATGGGGTTTGAACTGGTGCTCAACTGCCCTCTCCTTCGTTTGTGTCGGAGGCGAAAACAAAAGATTCCTGCATCTCCCCTTGGGAAGCTGAGGGGAAAAAAGCAAATATCGCTGCTGTGAAAAGGTTGTGTTTACTGGCTTCTGAAATGGCAGTAAGTCCATTTCTGTACCAGTGCAAAGTGCAGCTGATAGTGGGATTACCCCAGAAGCAGCTATTTGCTCTCCCAGGGACGCTGGGAGGAGAGCTGGAAGGAGCAAGGACCACAACTTGCTTGTCCTGCTGGCCCATCTGGCATGAGCGTTTCCTTGAGCCACCTCCTCCGCTGACCCCATCCCTTTCCCGCAGCCTTATATTGAGATTTGAAGCTCTGCAGGGTGGTTGGTCACTTTGCTGTCACAAGGATGCTCGAGATGTTGTCTTAAGGAAAAGATCTTTCTTATGTATACTTAAATATAATATATGCTATTATAGCTACGTAGCTTATAGAAGGAGAGAAGAACGTTTTGTGTATTATTTACTAATATGCCATGGGTACAAAAATGCCGACAAGAACCTCAGCAGCAATTCAAAGAGCAATGTGTTTGTCCTAGCCAAACCAGCGGTGTGGGCAGCGGGGGCCGTGGGGCAAGACACTTAGCTGCTATCTTCAGTTCTGATGCCACAACAACTTTCAGTGACACTAAATATTATCACACCTCTGGCTGACTTGAGCCATGGTTGTGCAGAGCACCGCGTTCAGCTCAGAGGCTGCCTGTGGGGCAGGGACTCGTGCTGGCTTGCCTTCTGCTGGAGCCCGGGCGGCTGGCCGTACACCTGGGGCTCCGCGGGCACGTTCCTCTTACGTTTGTGTCCGTAAGGTAAGAGAAAATTCATCTTCACTCAGGCAGTAAATTGTAACTGAGTCTTTCAATCAGGTGTTGAAAGCAGTGCCAGA
>NW_010530867.1:0-10715 GCF_000687285.1 Phaethon lepturus | reverse complement strand
GGCATTCCTTCAGAATTAAAAAATTGGCTCAGGTCCTATCATCTTGCTGCCATGACAAAATTTAGTATTTAATAGTGTCTCTCTCGCCTGCTAGTGCCTCTCCTTATCAACTGGGGCGGGGGGGAAGAGGTAGAGCGAGTAGTTTCTGATAACGTATGATGCGAGGCTGAAGCCCCGGTGCACACCTGGTCCAGACTCTTGCGTTTTGGGAAGAAACCGTGGCAAAGCAGCGCGCGGATGCTGATAGAGCCGCAGGTGGGAGCACACTGTCGACCCTCCTGTTCACTCCCAGGGAGGGGCTGGGAGCTTTTCCTCTTGCAGGTCGGATATCTGTGGGTTTGAGATTGCAACAGGCTCTCCGTGTATTGCGTAAAAAACGGGGCTCTGAAAGGAATACACTCATACTTTCAAAAATACTCTAATCTTCTTTTTATTTTGTTCTCTAGTCTATCCGTTCATGAGAATATGTAACAGCTCATATTTGGTTTATGTCCTTTGTTTGTGAAGATTACGCTCATCTGAAAAAATGCTGTGTGATTTTTATGATCAAGCCAAACAAAGCAACACAGCTCAGATTCCGAACACCGAATATTAAGTTTGCAGAGTAACTCTGTCGCCAACAACAAACTCACACAAACCAGTAAGTGTATCCAACAGAGCAGTTCAGGCACCTGAATGGCGTCGTGACGCTAACAAAAATAAGGAAAAGATATCCCAACAAAATTCGTTCTTTTCTGTGAGTTATTTGCTCGCCTCTAGTAACGTTAAATATTATTCTGACATGAAAAATATCACATCTGACAGCTTAGGGGTACTATTCAGTTACCTTGATACTTCTGGACACTGCGTATGGAAGAACCTGGAAACAAAAAAGGGGACTCAGCTGCAGCAGATGCTTTCATTGCTTGAGCAACGAGCAAAGCCGCACTGTTGGGAAGCAGGTCCAGCTTCCATCAAGTACCATCAGGCAAGAGTCTGGGTGTGTGATGGACAAGCATTTTAAAAAACTAGTCAGTGCAATTTATTCTCCCGATCCAGTGCGACTCTGATCGATAATGGTAATCCGAGAGGGTTTAGGGGTTCGTTTTCTCGGTGTGCTGGCTACTGCTGATGGATTAGCCAAGACCTGTTTGCAAAGGGGACACTTCTGTGATATTCAAATCTGTCTTGTGATATTTATATGCCAAAGAGCTAGAGCTTTTGTGGAGCACTGATATGCTTCTGTATTTATGGAGGGTTTCTCCATTGAGACTGTGAGTCTATACAGTCTTCTGCAGGCAGGCAGCAGTGCCCCACACCCACAGGAGGCTCAGCTGAAACTGAGTGCCTTCCCAGATCCGTGCTGAGAGGTCAGGGACACCGGTGTAGGCTTGGCGTTGCACGAACATGGCTGCACGGCTGCTGATCCGTTCAGAGCGCGGGAAAAATGCGCTCACCCTTGGGTGCACACAGGTGGGCAGGGTCAACCCTCTCTGGATTGCATAACGGGGTGGGTAGTCCCAATCCCTGTTTTAGCACTTTTGCAAACCTATTTGCAAAGTCCTGTCTTGGACTACTTTGGGCATCCTCTTCATCTGCCTGCAAGGCTGATGGCTGGCACCAGAGCAGGTTGGGAGAAGATCTGTGATGAAGAAGTGAAAACTTGCCACACGAGGAAAGATAAAAAGCGTGGTTTGCTTAGTCTAGCAGAACAGGAATGAGAGGAGACGTGATTGCTGTCTGTAAACAAACCAGGTAAACAAACATCTTGGAGAGGGCAGAGTTCTTCAGTTTAAAGCAAGTCCAGGCAGAGTTGAGAGCAGAACTTGCGTCTCCAGCTGTGTTTTAGCCCTCGTGTGTCACACAACCCACCCTTCCCTGCCACATGATCTGCAGTCACTGGTTTTCCAGCTAATCCAAGACAATAACAGATTGGTTCCAAAAAATGTGAAGTGGAAGTTTAATTCAGTATCCAAACAGAGCTCTGCAATGTTTTTTCTGGACATTTGTATTATTTAAAGTCATTCTCCACCTCAAATATATTTACATCTCTGTGAAATGAAAAAAAAAATTAAAAATGTTATTTTAAAATCACATCATCATTCAAAAGAAAGTAACTCCGAGAGTATGTTGCAGAGATATCACCAGCCAGTAGAGATGGAGAAAGTTGAGAGGGCACAAACCCTTTCCACAAGCGTATTTTTTTTCCACTCACTAAAGAGCAGATGGGGGAAAAAAAGTTTGCCAATCAGTTGGACAAACCCCAGAACTTTATCGCTCTTGGCTGCAGGTTTTATCTCTTGGTGTATTTTATCATTAGAGGTTTGATGTTGTGGAGATGAGTGGGACTTTGAACGCAGCAGCTAACTCAACACGCACCACTTCCTTTTACAGGGGTAAGTCCTGGAGGTCTTTCAGTCCTCGGGCCTGCAGCAGGATTTTCTGCATTCCTGCCATGTTCCCACTGGGAAACATTTGTCACCTGGAATCCCACCACCTCTGGTTGTAAAGCCAAGTCCCAAACCCTTCTGGGAGTGAAGCCTGACGGGCGGGCACCACGCCGCTCTGCATCTTTCTGAAGCAGACAGCAACTTCTAGATGCCCATGGGAGGGACCAGGAGCTACTCGGTCCTTGTGTGGTTGTCCTAAATACCTGCCATTAGGTGAGAGTTAGGTAGGCGTGGGAAGGGTTATCGCCAGGAAAGCTGCTGGGTGGGTGGAATAGGCAATGGACCATGAGCTGGCGCTGCTGAAACGTCTCAGCAAGCAGCGGTTTGCTGTGTTGCTTATCTTGATATGCTTGTATGAAGGGAAAGTAACATTCCCCAGTAAAACCACTGGGTTTGTAGCCTGACAGGGTGCAGCACCCTGCACTGACAGACGTATCCAAGGGCGGCTTCTATCAGCTCAGCTGGGATGAACCCTGCAATGCCACGTGCCTCATGCAGACTACTGAATAAATTCCTACTGGAGAAACATGAGGTGATTTCCAGGTGACAGTAAGTGCGAATTATGATGGAAGAAGAATTCAGTACTTTGCCTTTCACTAGCATTCAAAATCCTGAAATATTCACCAAAATCAAGCCTTTTCCTAAGAATTCTGCAGCTAAACTTTGCTCAGTAGTCTTTTAAGGGATGTGTTGCTGTGTTTTAAAATTACCTCAATGGCAATAAAGGTGCCCATGAAAGACACCCTAAGTAATTCCTTGAGAAGTGGAAAAACTACAACAGGAAGGCCAGGATTCATCAGAAAAGTTGTAGGACCTTGCAACACCAAGCAAAAATACTCTGCTTTTAACCCCTGCCTCCATCTCCTCCTGCCAGAATAAAATTAATCTAAGCCCACGGTCTTTCTTCCTGGTAGGTAGCCAGGAAAGAAAGAGTAAATGTATGAACTGAAGCAGGTCTGTGGAATAAGACAGTGCTGCCTATCACATACAAAGGTATGTGCGACATTCTTGAATTAAGTACAGTAATGCTGTGACGGTATTCAGGCTGATTCAATGCAGGAGTCTTTAAAACCACCTCACTTCTCTCCTGGAGCCACCTTCCAGTCCCTCCCAGAGAAACTGAGGTCGTAACGTAAATCTTAAATGACCTCTGACAATACTATCGCAATAATAATAATAATAACAACATGGTATTAATGCAGATTCTTCTGCGTCAATTTGATAAGGATGCTTCGCCTGTTAATCAGCTAAGGATGACTGACAAAAACGTATGACTCAAGACAAATTAACCAAGTTATGGAGAAGAAATTAGTATGTGATTCCTAGTCCTGATAAAATGGTCTGGTGGCAATGCTGCTTTGCTGGAAGGTTTGTAGGTTTCAAATTTGCTTTGGCACTTCTGTTGTTTGCCAGGAAGATGATAAAGCATTTTGATCACATGCTTCATTTTCTGAAGCTGCTAAGGTGAGCGGTACTGCTGCCCCGCCATTTAGTGGCTAATCTACTAGAAAATTATAGCACCTAGGAGGAAGCGGTGCTTGGAGTGAATCTGTAGTTGTATGAGACACAGTGCTGGACCTTGTAGGGTCACACAGCATGGAGGAAACCTCACACATAGCTGGGGGTGTGGGGAGAATACCAACCTTGTGTTAAGATGGTTCAAGCTGATTTTTAACTTAACTGCTGCAATATCAAGTTTGGCAACTTTTTAGGGTGTCATTCTTCTCAGGCTGTCTAAAGGATGAAGTATCTAAGGGTAAAATATGGATAACGTGATAAGAAACAACAAGATTGCTGGGATGCTGTAGTTGTGTTTCCAGCAAGAGTCAAGTCCACAGGGTGGACATTGTCCAGCTCAGTTCCTGGGAAGACTTAGCCCGCTACACTTTCAATATCTGCAGCACATGCATTCACTTCACTGTGTTATCCCTCCCCAGGGTGTACCACACTAAATGCATTTTCTGGTATAACCCAAATTAACTCTTAATCCAGAGTAAAGGCAGAAGAAGTTCCAATTCTGTGAGGTCCTGTCTGCCTGTCCAAATATGCCTGTCTGGACCAGGGAAATAGCAGCAGGAGATAACAGCAATGCGGTGGTTTCTCTAAGGCATCGTTTTCACTGACTATTGTATTACGCTAACGAATAAATCACCTCTTCTACAGTTAATAAAATTTAGGGTGTAACTATTTATCTCTTTGCTATATAGATCCAAAAATGAAACGGGTCAGCAAATGTGGTATGACATCAGCTCTTGCCCTTTATTCTTTATATAGAAATTGGTTTGATCCATGTATCTTTCTAAAACTAATGCACATGAGCATGTGAATGTAAATATTAAGCTTGTACTAAGATGTGGGCAATCAGTGGGTATTGATTGATTTAGAAGCTCTGAACAGATATTAGGGTTATACTGGAAATATTAGCTGTTTATAGCCTTTTAAAATTCTTTATAATCTATTGAATTTATAGTTCTTGGACTTAACTGTTGTCTAAAGAGAAGGAAACTCTTCAGTTTTTTCCTTTGCACCTATTCATACACGCCAGGCATGCTCTTCCCACTGTCACAGCCTGCAAACACATCATTCCTTTTGTGCTACATCGTCTCTTTGCTGACTGAAGTTTTCACCCAATTTTGACCTTACACGCTTGTGGCTATAACTCCGTATCTTTTTTTAGCATCACTTTTGCTGACAGCAGACACCAAAAGGAAATGTTTCTCTTAATTCTGTAATTTTTCTGCCCTTGATGATCTCTATCTATGGAGGAAATTGGACTTTTATTTCTATGTTTCTGTGGGAGCTGAGGTGAAGACTAGTTTCAGCAAATCATGCTAACAGCTTATTATTTTTATTCCTCCTACATGATCTCTTTTCTTATGTAACTGTATAAAGGATGCATTTCAGACCAGTGCAGGCAGTGTTACCAACAGAACCGCTTTTCTCCCTCACTCTCAAATGTGGTCGAGGTGGGCCTGAGCCCACCAAGGGCTTCACTGGCCCCGTGGGACCTACCATTACAAAGACAAAGCACGTGGGCAAGAGGACAAGCAGCTGGGAAGGAAAGTGGGTGGCCACAGCGGCAGACGCATGGCAGCACCACCCTGTTCACCAGCGGTGGAGATTAAATTAGCCATGAGATGACAAGCTTAGAGCCAAGATACCATTAAGAGTGTTGAAGTTCAATGAATCATCTCTTTTTTTTTTTATTTTGCCTTTCCTCAAAATGTTCAGAATTATAGGACACAGCATAAACTCCTTCTAATATCTCCCCTTTTGCTTTTCTAATGTTTCCAAAAGATCTTTGGTACTGTTCCCATGAAGATGTGAATATGCTCATAGATACTTGATAATACAGTCAGATATTGACCTGTGTGCCTCTGCCTTGGCACCAGCATGACTATACTATTGTGGGTTGACCTCAACAAGGGCCAGCTGCAAGTACTGCCACAAGGAATAACAGAGAAGTGAGAAATGATAGGACAAGCTGTAAAATAGATGAATATGCCTGGTGGCATATTCACTAATACATCACCAATCACTTCAGCTTCTCAACCTTGGCATTTGCAAAGCTTCCATCCAAAACACCGGGAGCATTTGTACATTACAGCCTTGTAATTCACTAGTATCTTTATTGCATGCTGGTTTTCAGATGTAAAAACACAGACTGATCAAAACCAGGGTGTTTTCCTTTCTGCAGCATTCTCGATTCTTAGCTGTCAGGACTGTTTGTCACGGGTTGGCAATGTGTACCCTCGTTTTCAGAACACAGGTGGTAATGTCTCACGTCAAAGTTGCTTCAAGAGAGTCCTCTCACCTTGTTGAATTCTGCACTGTGTTCCTGAAGAAGCAATGCCCACATTTTGTCCCCTCTGCCTGGATTTATGTCAGTGCTGTGTTGCCAAAGGCAGAACTGGAGCTCAGATCTCATATTTGCATTAGAGATGGGTCGAGACTTAGCATGTACTAAAGAGTCCATTTCATCAAAGCACACACCTTCTTAGGAAGAAAGTATCCAATTTATATTTCAGGTGGCAAACTCTGTCAAGGGATCGGTTGATAAGCCGTTAATGAAATTCCAAGCCAGCAAACACAGCCACCAAATAAACCATGAGAAAGTGGTGGTTTATTTTAGGAATCAGAAATACTGTATTGTTCAGAGGAAGATGGATTAGATAATCTTATCAGAAAAAACATAGGAACCTGCACTGAAGAATCAGTAGCAAGAATGGAATTTTTTACCTTATTTTCAATTAATCATATGAATCTTGGAGGAAAAAAAATCACATTTTATCTTGCCTTGAGCTGGGCTTCATTCATAAAAGATCTTTCAGAGAATGACTAAGAAATAAAAGAAAGTTGAAAATGAAACTGGATAGTTGACTAGAATCAATTAATGGAGCTGTGTCGGTGTCAATTCATCTAGGATGTGTTCATCCCATGTCAGTGTCCTGAGAGCGTCCTGAAATGAAGCAATGAGAATTAACGTTGACAAACCAACATGCTAAACATGTCCATATTGCACAGTTATATAATTACAAATTTAAAAAATCACTTAAATTATCTTGGGTAATCAAATATCATGAATGAATAAAAGCTTGGTAATGGCCAGCTTGAATAAGCAAGGTGTTTTTCCCATTCAAAGGCAATGTCCTTCTATTTGAATGAAGGACAAAAGTTTGTGCTTTGAGAGTTCCCTCCCATGTTTAAAACGGTTTTTGTTAACGGGGGGGTTTGGAATTAATAAGTAAAGCATTTTGAGTAACTTCATCAAAAATGGGTAAATCTTCTTTTACAATAACTTGAAAATGCTAGGACTACCAGTGCTTTTCAAGGGGAAAACTGAGTCAATAAAGCCCAGACTTCTTTCTTCTCCTGCCAGGAGCTGTTACTAAGCGCCGTCAGTAGAGATAACAGCACCAGCCACTGGTCCCAGATGTATGGAAGCACTGATGGTATCTTGGAGAGTATCGCTGCTGTTGTAAACACGATAATCGATAGATATGAATGACACACTTTCCAGCAGTATCTTTCATTAGAACAACTGGGTCACAGCAGAAAACACTGTTAAACACTGCGTTGGTGGACCATGCATAGCAAATCACTGGTGTGCAGCTGGTATCCCAACGCCGGCAGTGCTGCCATGAAAAATTCGGCAGCTCTGACAAGGTGCACTCAAACTCTGTAGTATCACCCTGGCAGCTGTTAAATTTTTTTACACCTTGTCCTACTTTTTTCCAAATCCTCCACTTGCTTTCACAAAAAAAGGGGCATAGTGTGCTCCCTGTTGCTGGCCCCGCCAAAGTCCAAGTATTTCCTTCTCCGGCACAGGAAGGAGGAGTGCATGTGGCAGCTCTTTTGAGTACATGCAGAAGATGTGGGAAGGAAATGCCTCTTCATTCCTCATTCCTTCTGGGAAAGCAATATAATAATAAAAATAAAAAATAAATAGTAGAAAGTGCACAAGCCTGTATGAGAATACCTTTAGCATTTCTTCAAAACCATAGGAGAAAGCTAAACAGAGAGGATGGAAAGATATTGAAGAGCTGCAAAGAAACAAGGAGAGAGAAGCAATAGGAATATTCTCCTCATTGTAGCAAATTTCTTGGTAAAAAGAAAGTACTTATATGCAGTGACTGATTCCCTACCAGCAGTGGAATAAAGACCAAAAGGACCAGCTGAAATAAAATATATCAAACAAAAATATGCCAATGCTATGTTGCATATCACATGATGATTCTTCTTGGTCTCTGTAATAATGCCAAAACATCCCCCAAAATCTATAATATGTTATTGCCATATTGCTATAATATGATATTGCCAAATATCTTGCTCTAAAAAAAGCAAACTGTTTCATCATCTCTCATTTAAAATGTCTTCTTGAATGCAGAAAACCTTTAGGGTCAGATGGACTCAGTTCACCTTGCTGGTCAGCCAGTCGTCCCTGTTCACTCCCTTGGTTCAGCTCGTGTCTACAAAACACAGTATCAGGTAGGACGCTTGACCCACACCTGCAGATCTGACCTGTGCACTTCTGTTTAGTAAAAGATCAGTCAATGCCTGTCCAGACTGAAACTGCCAAAGTGTCAATCAGAGGAAAAACCTCTGATTAAAAAACACCAATGAAGAAATCCAGTGGTGACTGCATATAAAATTATTTGTCCCTCAGCAATTTGGTAAAGAAACCAAAAGCTGCTCCCTAGCTCACTGACAGTCAGCAGTAGGAGATCTGCCAGGAGAGGTTTAGGCTAGATATTAGGAAAAATTTCTTTACTGAAAAAGTGGTCAAGCATTGGAACAGGCTGCCCAGGGAGGAGGTGGAGTCACCATCACTGGAGGTGTTCAAAAAACGTGTGGACGTGGCACTCAGGATATGGTTTGGTGGGCATGGTGGTGTTGGGTTGATGGTTGGACTTGATGATCCTAAAGGTCTTTTCCAACCTTAATGATTCTGTGATTCTGTGACAGATTTACACCCCTGGGACCTGGTACAAGCTGAACACCGGCAGGGATGGGGACTGTCACCTGTGGCTAGTGTGTTACCAGAGAGAAGGCAACATTTTTTTTTCCTGACCTCCCTGCAGAGCTGCTCCCTGTTGCCACACAGTCAAGATGTCCTTAAGCAGCAAGTGCTTCCTAAAGAGAAGCTCATGAAGGCAGGTCTTTCACCTGCAGAATCTGGCAAGAGCGTACCCCATACTGGTTGCAACCACAGGGACTATTTGCATTCACCCCAAAAACCTGAAGGTGGCAGGCGGCTGGGATGGGCTTGCACAGGACCTTGCTTCAACGCCTGCTACTGTCTTTCTCACCTCTTTACCAGAAGGAGCTGGCGGGTGTTGATCTAAGGAAGAAGGGGCAGTGATTTAGCTCATAGAATTGCAGCTGCCTTTGGTGGAAGATGCTCAGCCAAAACAGCCAATCTGGTCTGCAGTTTATAAATATGGGATCCCTTATTTATAGCAAGCTGCCCGGTCGTGATGTCTTGCAGCAACATCTCCTACCGCTTCTTCTGGGGTAGGAGCTTGACTCCCATGCTGATAGACAGCAACTTGTCTGTCATTCATAATACATAACAAAACTAGTATTTCCTTGTGCTTCTGGTAACAGATGAAGACATTTGGAAAAATTTATATTCAGCCCTGGCAGTGTCTTTTAAATAATTTGGTCTGCTTCCATTCCTTTAAATAAACTTGCATTATTCATAGATATAACACCAATCCCATGACTTAAGTGCTATCATATACTGGAATTAAATCATAATAATTCAGTTCTGGGGGCTTGTGGCTTAGGCGAGACTTGAAAGGACTCGGTAATGCTTGCCTTTGTCACCTCCCAGCGGCACCAAAATACATCTTGGCATGGAGCCACCAGAGTTCAGAAAATAGCAACTAGCACAGCATTTTGCTGTATAAGCTACTATGAGTTCCTTATTAAGCTGTCTACCACAGAATATTTTAAATTATCGTCCACATCTTTGAAATCTTTAGTGATCCGGCTCTAAACACGTAAAATATCACCTGAAGGACGATCCATGTGCTTGACCACTTCGTTCCTCAGGCACAGTGCATCGCTTCTGAGCCCATAGAAAACTCAGTGGTACAGAACCAAGCATTTCCTTGGAGACTGCTCCGTGGCTGCAGAACAGATTTGTGCAAAAACTAAGCACCATCTCAAATTCAGTATGGTCTATTCAGAAAGCAAGATGTTCTTTGAGGTTCTTTTCTTCTAATAAAAACACATCAGAGCAAAAAGTATATCATTGCAATGTATCACTAATGAAAACACTGTGTGTGTGTTTTTAAGGAAGGAACTGCAAGTGACAATATAGTGTTGAAGGGTTTAGGTATTGGTAATTATTATTAGTGGTATAAAAACTCCAAATGAAACAGAATGGGTGACATCCAAACTTTTCATGCCTATCCTTGTTTTACTTCTAAGGACTCCTCTGTTCTGTAGATGTAGAAAAGGGAATCACTCTGATGCTTCTCTTGTTTATTCTGTAAATTAGATACACAGTATTTTGTACAGACATGATTCACGTTTATTTTTTTTTCTTCCCACACAAGTTATGGATGCTGTGGACACTTGTCATACAGCCAGAGAAATGAGACCCGGAGTAAGAAAGCTGGTACTTCAGGGGAGACACCCACGTTGTTGCAGTGCTGCACAAAACCGAGCTCATGCAGAATTTCATTTTCCTACAAAAAACATAGCTCATGGTAGTATTCTTTAATATTTTTATCGATGATCTGATAAGGGGATCAAGTACTCCCTCAGTAAGTTTGC
>NW_010530866.1:0-45133 GCF_000687285.1 Phaethon lepturus | reverse complement strand
CCAACCAATTCCTCATTCACCCAACAGTCCAGGCTTGTAAAGCTCAGCAACTCCCATGCATCATGTCTCTCCCTGCTAGCAGCCCGTGTTTCAGATGCAGATAAAGACAATCATGGCTGGTCCTGGAGGGAAAAGTTTTTCTTGGCCCCCTGTGGTGATGATTTTAGAAGCAAAAACCTAAGATTTGAAAGCTTTATTTTAGCAAGCAAGACAAGGAGTATGTGATGGCCCACTCCAACAGCCCCTTTTCCAATCCAGCCTGATATGGTGTCGTTTCACTGTTTTGATGTCAATCTGTGCCTCCGCTGCCTTGAGGACGGTTGTCGTTTGCATTCGTGAGAGCTTAGAGTCAGGTCTTCAGTAGTCTCTGGCAAACAATGTCAGGACTGGAGGGATCATTTTCATCCTTAATCAAGGCTACAGAATAGCAGGCAAGCAGTTACGAGGCAGTCTCAACTGGGGTCTAAAGGCACTTGAATTGCAAATAGTGTTTGTTCTGCTTTTCTTCGGCAGCCCTTCGGTGTGTGCGCACATCTGTGCCTGGGAGCAGAAGAAGGAACCACACGCTTTATCAAGGATGACTGAATTCAGTATTCATTTTATAACATTAAAACTTCAGATGGCTTCCCGGGGTGGCCTTTATGTGACACAATTACACTGTAACTGAATCTTCCTTTTGTATTCTCACCTGACTTTCAGTGGGGAAAACCACGCTGAAAGCAACAGCTATTTTACAAACATTACAGTCCTGGCTCTGACTGTTTGCCAAGACTTTCCATTTAGTACAGGCTATGTTGAGTAAAAATACTGTGTCAAGGTCAATATACACCAGGCAGAGTTTCATTAAACATCTTGGCTTTTATTGCCCTGTTTGGCCAAAACCAAATAACATTACCTCTCCTTATCAGAAGATTTAACTTGCATGCAAGCCTGCTTTGATTTTTATTGCTGGTCCTTTTAGGAATCTCTGAGTAAATTTCCAAGCTATTTGTAGGTGTAAACACCAGCAGAAGTACCAGTGAGGTGTGCGGACTGCCTTGAACAGTGCCAGCCTGATGGGAGAAGCAGCAGAGAGAAAGCAGCTCAGCTGTGGTTGAACCCAGGACACCCACATGCATGCATGGAAGAGTGTTAAGGTTTTGGGATGGTTACAGTGGTCATTCTTTTTCTGCTACCTTTCCTCCTAGTTCTCCTTCTTTTGATTCCAACCCTTGTTTTTCAGCGAAACCCTTCAACGATGATCCCCTCACCTTGTGCACATCACGTCCTACAGGGACAGAAGCGCCACCTCCTATATGCCTTATTGTTAATGCATAGAGTCCAGGTTAGACGGTAAGGAAAGGGTGTCCTGCCAGGGCTACCAGGGCATTTTTAATGGTCGCATTTGGATAGGAGAGCCCTGAGGCACTCTGCCAAACCATTTTTCACATTCCCATACAGCCGAAAAATAGGCACAAGGCAGCCGTGAGTGTGAGGGAGGGAGGAAGACTTGGGTTGAGACATCCTTGTGCCTGGTCTCCTGCTATCACAGCAATGGCACCCCCGTGTCCCTTTCAGAAATGTCACCATCTCCTGGCTGGTGCTCCACCTTACGTTGTGCAGCAGCACCTAGGGGACCAGCACCGTGTTTCTAAGTTACAGGAAAGTTATGTCAGCCTAAATGGGCAGGGACCACATCTGCACGTCAGCCAGTGAGTGTTGTAGCCTCTTTTGGGCAGCCACAAGAGGGCAATAGGACCAAACCTAGCTGCTCCTGGCTGAGATGTCCCTTTCAGCAGAAAGTAGGTACGTGCAGAGCTCATCCCTGCAAGACGCTGGGCGCTCGGTGAAGGACACGTGCACAGAGCTGCCTGGAGACAGGGAGCTGGACTAGGAGCATCATTTTGGTCCTGCAGTCCCCAGCCAGGTCGGCCTCACTCAGGAGCCATGAGCAGGTCACAGGCAGAGAGCCCGTGCTGATCCAGTCCCCTGGCCCTGTACAGGGCTCAGCGAGGAGGGGACACCACCAGTTCTGCCACACAAGGCTCGGTGGGAACTCCTCACCCACCCTTGCTCCATGGGAAGCAAGTTTCACCGCATCTTTCAGGAGACAACATCTTCCAGCTCTGCAACCTAGCCACACAGCCAGCAGGCATGTGGAATGATAAATGCTGTCAACATATTAAAATAATCGTGTCCCTTGCCCGTATTAAAAGCTGAAGTGGTGTATTCTCGCCCTAACAAACCCCAGTGGGAACCTGATACATGTTCCCGTTGTGAAAGTACACGTCGTAGCGGGGTTCAGCAATTAGCTGCAACAGAATAATGAAGAAACATGCTATTTGCATAGAACATCACTGTATTTTACTTCTGTGCTTTCCATTTAGCAACCTCCAAACAGTTTTTAAAGAGACAAGTAGAGGCAAGGACAAGAGGGAAAGCTGGGCGTTTACATACTAAACACAGTGTACCTTGAAAATAGAAAAAAACCCGTATGACTGTTGAATCCAGGTCAACTCTGTGTGAACAATCCTTCTAATAGCCCTCATTATCAAAGGGAAAATTAGTTCTTGCTGTTGGAATTGTTATAAACGAGGGTTGTTAAAAGCTGACTTTATTACTGTGAAGCTGGGCTGTATTTAAAAATGTTACTGAAGATTTTCCAGTCGCCTAATAATTTTATTAGGAACCACTTAAAAGATCAGCTGAAAATGTGGTTATTCCTGCATAATACAAACAAGACTTATTCTTCAGCATGAAAAGCTACTGTGGTTTTATATTTAAGGTTTATGTAAAGCAGCCATGGAGGCTAGAGATGCTGGTGACCTCTATGTGAGAACTGACTTACTAACAGAGCTCAGCCCCAACAATACACCAACAAATTTTGAAAAGTCCCCCCCAAAAAGCCTGTGGGGTGAATGCTAACATCCAGCAGGTTAAAGGGTACTACCAGACACTGGGGACTGGCAATTCAGCTCCAGGCAACTGGCTCAAATCCAGACCTAGTCACCAGTAAGTAACAGTTATTGGCTCCAAGTGGCCTATCTGCCAGGGCATGACTGTCTGAGGTTCCCACAGACATCAGCCCTCACCAGCAGTCTCAGCAGAAGCCAGAGGTTAAGAGTGCACCTTAGCTGACCTGGCTTGAGCTCCCCATGGAGCAGATGCTCCGGATGGTCCCAGATGTTGCATCGACAGAGAAGAGGGCCCGGCTTCCCAGTTCAGAAGTCGATGCCTGCTGGGCATATTTAATTCAGGTTTTAAAGTCAAATTGCAGGGCAAAAGGCATAGCGTCACTGCAAGGTTAACTGGACTTGCCCCAGCTCAGAGACATACCTCCTTGCAAAACCCTTTCCTCTGAGGTGGTCTGTGAAGCAGCACAGATCAGAGCTTACACAAGAAGCACAGACCAGAGCTCACACAAGCACGGTATTTTGGCTGCGGTGACGTGGGTGCGGAGGTGGAGATGATCATCACATCGTGGCTGCTCATTCTCCCAGAAAGCCCGTCCGGAGCCAGGAGGGGTGCAACACAAGGTTCCCCACTCTTCGTGATGTGGGAATTCAGGACAACATTCTCATTGCAAAACCTGGGAGCCACGGGATGTTCCTTGCACTGTCAAGAGCCATGTCAGCATGGGCACAGCACCAGTGTCCCTGCACAGGGTGGACACCAGTCCCACGGACACCAGTCCAGCAGCCAGCGAGGCGCTCAGCACCAGCAGCTCAGGGAAATCCGCAGCAGCGATGTACCCTGCTGTAAGGGGTATGGCAGGGACAGCTGGGGAGGATTTCGTTCCTTCAGCTGGCTGAAGGGAGGTCAGGACAGGCCACCGACCTCCTCAGCTGATGTCACGGGGGAGAGCCCCCGCGGCACAGCCCGGCAGGTACCGAGCTCCCCCTTCCATCTGCCTCCGCGATTTCCTGGAGCCCAGAGTTATGCAAAATGTTTTGCTCCATTTCCCTCCGTGGCTATCGTGTCAGCTCGTAGGTAAATTGCCGTGACAATTAGGGAGAATAATGGGAAGATGTGACATACGTTTCTTTTACTTCAGCGCTGTCTGCTGAAAACTGGAACTAAAAGGTACCAGGCAGCTTCTTCCCTGCCTCTGGAATTTCATAGAGGGTGACTCTGAAGCATTAAACAGGCAGAAATAATTACACTTGAACAGACTAAATTAAAAACAATGAAAGTGCATGATTTTCTTAGCAGCAACCCTTGCTTGCAGCGGTTCTGTATGTTTCAGATAAATAGAGTAGACGCTGCGAAACCTTTTGGAGGCTAATCAAAACCTCAGAACAACAATAAAATCTTCTCACAGCTGGAGCCAGAGAGCAGCATTAATATTTACTAGCCAATGAGTATATTTACATGAAAGACAGGATTCTAAGAGTATCTTCAATATGCAATTAAGGCATACACATGGGCTGGCAGGAAGATAAAATAAATCTTTTTATTATGTCTATGCTAACATCTCCGGTAATGGGCTAATAATTGTAAATGTACATGCAAGTTTCTTGCAGTAGGGAAGGTTTTGCTGCAAACTTTATTCTCGTTTAAGCACATCTCAAAGTCAATTGCAGCTTCTAAATTGTAGGACACAGAGAAACAAAAAACATTGGTTTAATTTGGGATCAACTGCTTCAACGTACAGCTTGTCAACTCAGATTTAGTGTGAGAACTATGGATATATTTCACAAACGCCTGGGCAACAACAGCACTCGGTTGGGGTTCAAGGCTGGAGAAAAATGGTTTGGAGAGCAAAATACATCCCTTTTAACTAGAAAATATAAGGTTATATTCCTTTAGGTCTACCCTTGTCTTTGGTGGGGCAACCTTGCCCAGGCTGGGATCTGCAACAATGATGACCAAGAGCTGTGACCGCGTGCATCACGCAGCCCGTGAGAACAACGGGGCTTGTGAGGTCCATCTGGGCTTGCAACACAGGGCACTGGGGCCCACCAGCTACACCCTTGCCCTTCACAGGTGGCTTGTTTCCACTGTGCTGTCTTTTGCTGACACATAATGACAACTCTGTGACAAACCGGAAGAATTAAAAGCCTTTAATACATTATTCAGGTGGTTTAACAGTGGACAAAAACATTTATGGAGGAAGAGGGAGGCCCCCATACATGTCTCTACCAGAGCTCTCTCCACATCTTCTACACCATTGTAAGGCTTTGCCCAAGGAATGCTACCTGTCAACACAGTCGCCTTAGCGAGCCAGTTACACTTGTATTGCACTTTTATCACCTGGACTAACATATGTCAATGGGCTTGTTTGTACACATGGACCCTCCCGATTCACCTGAAAGTCCAAGGTTGCACCAAACTAGGGATATTTTGCACAAGGATGCTTCTCCGTAAATGTGAAAACCTAGATTACAGATCTTGTCACGCAACCACTGACGGATCAATCCGTAAACACGTTTCCATACCGAATGGTTTAATTATAACAGTGCAGTGTGGATTAGGTACAGCATCTTACAGTGGAATGCTCTGGACATTCACTCCCATTTGTGCCAAGAAGCACCTAACTCTAGAGCTGTTCTGCTGAGAGCTGAGTAAGGCTTTGCTGCATTAAGACCTCAGTTTAATCTTGGCATTCCAGGCATGTTGTTTTTCATTATTATGTATTTGTTATTCATTTGAATTTCTGCTACCGGAATATCAGTAGAATATCCTGTATATCCCAGAACAAAACAGCTGAAAGATGGGAAAAGGAAATATTGTTGGTGTTCAAAGAATGAATGATTGCCTATATCATCTTGCCTTGAAATGTTTGAACTGTAAAAAAATTGAGCATCAATCTTAACAAAAATTATTGCTTTGGGACTATCAGTCATTAGTGGTTCCTTCTGCATCTTTCAAGGCTCTGTTATAAAAATGTTATCAAAAACATATTGCTAGTGAAGGTCTTGGGCTTTATCCCTCAGAAAAAGGTTATTAAAAGGGAAAGAAATTTAAACATCCAATTTATTTACCTTTTTTTGTTTGTTTCTCTTAGCTTGGCTAATGGAAAGTCACTAGCATCAGTTTCATGTTACTGGAATGAGTTTCACTTTCAGGTTGTGGTTGTCAGCCCTGCCATATTATGGCTGCCAACACTGCAGGAGGATGTTTATTGCTTGAAAAACAACGGTTCCCACTGGATTTAGAAAACAATATAACTGCAGTATTTTGTAGGGCACAAGTTTCATAAATGCCGGAGGTGATTGGCCTCTCTCCCCCACCCTCAGCGTCCCGTTCCTTCTCCCCCCTCCACTCCCCCCAGGCTAGGTCTGGGACCACTCCAAGCCAGCAATGTTCTCCGCATGACAAGTGTGCTGACGCCCTGGAAGGAGAACAGCATTAATTGCCAGCTTAAGCCTAAAACTGCACAAGGGAATTGCTAAGCAAGGCTCAGAGTCGGGTTCAACCAACCTTACCCCTCCAGGAATGACACCAAATGTCATCAGACTACCGCTGCTGCAGACCCCAGACTGACCCGAGCACATCAGGAAGCAGTGCTGTGTCGGTTTTCACCTCCCCAAACTAGAGATGCTAATTTTCATTTGGGGGTAAGAAACAAAGGTAAGGCCTTGGAAGAAATTCTCAGGTTTGGCTGAAGGAAATAATTGAGCATTTCTATAATGTGCAGAGTAAAGAAAGCAAGACTGAGTCCAGTTTTTATTTTGTCCTATCTTCCTTTCCAGCATTAGTAAACATTCACTGCAAGCCACATTTTCCAGAAAGAAATCACAGAGAAAGGGAAAAAAAAAAAGCTAGCTAAGGGAAAAGGATAGCACCATGGAGCTGGTTAGAGATAAGGAAAGTGGCTGTCCAATTTGAAGCAGAGAGACAGAGAGAAAAGTTAAGAAAATCGATACATTACTTGGGTGAAAAGAAGGAAGGTAGAAAGAGTTCTTTAGAGTGAACAGAAGCCAAGAATGAAATCCTGGTCCCTGGGCACAACCCAGCGCTTGGCAGAGTATTTGCCATAGGATTTAGGAAGAAAATTCCTTAATTTTTCTGTATGAATTTTTCCATACAAAGAATTTCCAAGCTGAAAAAGACAAGAGAAAATGCATGGAAGTGCTTTAGCTCTGGGCCCTGAGTAGGGAAGCCATAGTCACCCAGAGAGTCCTGGCACAGGACTCCTGACACAGCTTAGCAGCGTGGTCCTTTCCCAATGGTGCCAGCCAAGCATCTCCTTCCCATCCCTGCACACAGGTTCTTGCACATGGGAGGCACAAAATGCAGGTGCCGGGGCTGTTCAGCACCAACATGTGCTGCAGATGGGGACCTCGGCAACTGCAGCATGGTAATAGCAATGAAGTCTGTCCCAAAGGGGATACAGAAAATACAAGCAGAAACCCAAAAGCGGAGAGCATTTTTGAAAACAATCACTTATGAGGAGCTTTTAGAAAAGTTGCCTGGGGAAAGTGTGCAAGCCGTCCCCTTCAGAGTTCATGGGATCTAATTTCAGAGGCATGAATGTTTGCAGAAAATAGGTTTTCAGACACAAAATAAAAATCATCAAGGCTATATTTTTTAAAAAGAGAGAGATCCTTGGCCCTATATGGAAGCCGCACAAAGCACTCTTCAATGTACCCTAGTGAACCTACCAATGTACCTACTAATGAAGTAGGTGCCGATTGCCTAAACAGTCCCTATCCAGAAGCCTCTTCTATAGAGGAAGTTCACGGTGCTGGTTTTGCTCCTGCTTGTGGCCAAAGTTTGCAGCCAAAGAGGAGGGACAGCACTACTTAAGCTGGTAACCAGCTTTTGTTTCTGACACAGTTTTAAAAGCTAGCTGGGCAGGTAAGAGTGTAGGGGAGGTCTGAATGTGCCCAGGGCTGAATTTATGCCGACACTAGACTGGGCTGTCATGCACAGCGCAAAGACATGAGCTATGCAGCTGCTGCCAGCGAGCCCTGCGAGCTGTTTATTTTATCCAGCGGCTGTTTTTTATCTAAGCACGCACCAGCTAGGAGCTCCTCCGGTGAAGCGAGCTTGCCCAAAGCCACACTTCACAAAGGGTTATCAGTTAGTTTCAGAGGAGACCAAAGCGGGCATTAGTAGAGGGTCAGAGATGACACACCCGCTCTGACCACTGCTCAGCCAGGTCAATACCCAACCCTTTGTGGTGGTCTGGATGCCTGGTGGCATGGGACACACCAATCCTGTTTATGTCATCACTTCTCAGTGTTTGTACCTCTGTGGTCTCTGTGACCTTACAGTGAGGTCATTCATACTCAAGCCCCTAAAGGAAGGCTCTTTGAGGTCATATCTGTAGCTAAGTTGCATCAAAAAGGGGGATGGTGGGACCCCACTCTCCAGACTGACTCATCAACTCCTCAACACTTTGACGTTCCCAAGAAAGAAGAGAAAGGATTTTATTACCTGCTGCCTGCATTTATACAGCACTTGCCCAAGCTGTATTTGGTCTCAAGATCAGTGGCCACAGAATAAAATATAAAAACTTACATTGCAACATTTGAAAGATTGTGGGTGAAATTTGCCAACCATGACTTTCATAGCTGCTCTGACTGAGTCCAAAATCCTAAGGTCCCTCTTTGCCAGCAAAACATCTGGCTTGCAGAGTCTGTCACAGCATGCTGTAGGGGTACAACTAAGTCATTTCAATACCACTTCATCGTGCCTAATGCAGCACAAAGATAATAAATCAGTTTTGCTCTAAAACACTAGATCCCAGGTTGGTACAATGGATTAAACTGATTAAATCTGAGACACATCACCCTATGGGGCAATTCATAATGTCAATGCGACATTAAACAGTAGGACTTGTCCTCTTAGCAGTCAAATCACATACCACCCACAGCTCATGGGAGTGCCCTTCTGTAAATGTCCATGTCAGGCCATGGGCCCCAATATCATGCCTGCGAGTCACCATAAAGGGCCACCTCATAGAATATTAGGCAACACGTATGTATCTACAGCTGGTGCCTTGGCCAGTTCACAAAGAAAGGCAGGGAGATAACCCACTGTGTACACAATGCTGACAACACTAACTATTTCACAAAATCCTCTTTCATTTTCCCAGGAAGAGATGCTTTTGATCAGGTGCTGACGGGGGTTTCCAGATCTTGACTGAACCAGCATTTGCTTCACTTGTGCTCTGGGCCATTTGGAGGTTGTTTCCAGGAAGGTCAGTTCCCTACTGCTGCTGCTACCTGGGCTGGCATGCCCAGGAGACGCAGCACAGTCCCAGCATGTACCTGGGACTTTTCTCCTCCTAAACCACAGATCTTCCTGCCTGCCCCCACCACCTCTCAGTTGTCTCTGCCACCGCTGTCATGTCAGGAAGCCTCTTTGTGCAGCCCAGCATCTCTGCAGGGTTTACTGTTATTAGGATTGGCTTAAAGAAAGCTTGCAGGCAGCCTTGACGTGAGCCATTACCTTGTCAAGGACATACAGTTGTAGCACAGCAATTACAGGACTCTGCAGAGCCTGGGCCCACAGCCCTTGCAGCCCAGAAGCACCTTGCATGGACTTTTTCCTGAAGCAATGAAGTACGTTAGTAAAACGCCACTGCCCTTTTATTATTTCTTTTAGATTCTTCACAATTATTCCTGTCCAGACATACAACCTTTGCTCATCAAAAGAACAGGTGAGAAGAGCACTTCTTCCCAACCTACTACACTGAAAGGGTCTCCTTCTCCCCCCACCCCTGACCCTGCTCCCCCAGCACAGCTGCATGGGAACCGTCAGAGCAGGGCACCTCCGAGCTCTCGAAGACCAAGGGGCAAAGGAAAGCCTATGGCTGAAGGCTCCTCTCTGGAAAGACTTGACTTCTCCAACCTGTTTGCATTAAAATCTCAAGGGCATTGAAACCACATGGTCCCAGGAGCCCAGCTGCTGCAGTGCCATGCCAGAAAGAGGCAGTCTCCAATACTGATAGCTGTAATCCTGCTGGTTTGCAGATCCTCTCCTCTCTAACTCCTGCACAATCGCACGCGCAGCGCTGTAGTGCCCAGTGCTATCCCAAGGCCTCCTTCTGAGATGCTCCTCACACAGCCTGCCAAATGCCAAGATGGACAATTACCACTGCTGACTGACATGAAGGGAGGGAGCTTCGGCAGTCATCAGCAGAGGCCTTCACTACAACAAAACACGCTCGCCTATTCTTCTCTCTTCCTAAAACACAGCTTGTGAAGAAAGAAAGAGAGAAAGAGAGAAAGAGAGCAAGAGAGAGCAAGAGAGCAGGAGAGAAAGCGAGCGAGCAAGAGAGAATGAGCGAGAGAGAGGGAGGGAGGGAGGGAGGGAAGGAAGGAAGGAAGGAAGGAAGGAGAGCAAGAGAGAGCAAGAGAGCAGGAGAGAAAGCGAGCGAGCAAGAGAGAATGAGCGGGAAGGAAGGAAGGAAGGAAGGAAGGAAGGAAGGAAGGAAGGAAGGAAGGAAGGAAGGAAGGAAGGAAGGAAGGAAGGAAGGAAGGAAGGAAGGAAGGAAGGAAGGGCAAGATTCTTTGCCCTTCTGTAAGCTAAAAGCTCTGTTTTCAATTTTTATGATTTTTAGCCTGAAGAACTGTACAATTCTTTTTTAAAGAAATATATAAACTGCTATTTGATAAAAAGAAGAAGTTTGCTCTCTAGTGGCTGAATGTAAATAGCTCGAAAAACACAAGCAGCTGAAGAAAGAGAGAGTTTCATCCAAAACGTGCTCAGTTCCTAATCTTTGTGCCACTAAATATTTGCTCTTTGCCAATATTTACTATTGAACAGCTACCTATGACCAGTGTGATTGCACTAAGGAAAACCAAAGTGCATGGTATTAAGATCTAATCCTGTGGACTTTCTAGTTGGCAAATGAAATTACTTCTGTCTCTACATGCTTCCTGATGTGGGAAGGGGCTAGGATGGCGTCTGAAGGGTCAACTGGCTTGGGACAGCATGCTGCACAACCCAGATGTTACTGGCCACAAAAAGCTTAGAGAGAGGCCGCTGTGGCAGTGGGTGATACCTGCTGGTGGCATGTGGCCTTTGACCACATCAGGCCAACCCTGCACTACGGCTCTTCCATCCGTCACAGTATTTTTGAGCTGTGACTGGCTTGTGCCCCAGCCAGGATGTCATGGGATGGGAGAGCACAGGACTGGGGGTAGCCGAGGTCAGGAGGGGGCAGTGGCTTCCCCAGGCCGGGAGGAGGACCACAGACGGTTCCCAGGCTCCGGCACCCATCCCCGACCCCAGGGCACCTTGCAAAGCTGCGCAGTTTATATCAGGTTACAGAGGAGACTTCCACATTTCTGCACATTTGCATTTCTGTCCCTGGTCTTTAGAAGATTGAGAAGATCCAGTCTGCTCCTCACCCCCTATCCCTGCCCCCCCGTTCTCCATTGTGGAGACCCCCGTCGCAAGCCCTCAGACCATGCGTAGACCCCAGCATCTGGGATTGGGAATGTGCTTCCGAGAAGTGCTTTTCCCAGGCTAGTCCCACTGCCTTTAGGAGAAGGTGGTCAGCGCAGGTTGCCTGCGTGCCACCACTGTCTCACGTCTCTGCTTACAGCACGTCTGGCAGGAGGAGCCGGGCGCCGCGGCGAGATGGGATTAGCCCCGCAACAGTCATGAATCGGGCGTTTCCTCTTAACAGCTAAGAGGGAAAGGGGAAAAACAAAGAAACAAACCGAAGCTACAGCCTCAGTGAAGGCCAACCCCATCCACTTCTTATTTTTTTTAGTGCTGTTATTTCATGGAAGAGCCTGCGAGACCTTATATAAGCAGCCAGATGGAGAAGAGGATGAGGCAGATGAAAGCGACAGCCGGGTCTCGAAGGCCCGCCCGCTTGCGAGGCCCATTCCCAGGCACAGTAATTGCCAATCAGAAGCAAACTACTTTATAATTAAAGCATTGTATGAGCAAGGGGATGTCTGGGGCTCTTGCTTAATTGCTAGCTGTGGCAGGGAAGCACAGAAGCATGGAGAGAGGGGCTCAGGCAACACTCACTGAAATCAAGGAGGGTTTTGCCATGGAGCTAATCCGGGGCAGAAGCAGAGCTAGCGCAGGCATGGAGGCACTAGCAATCTTCCAGCCAAACGCTGCTCTATCTCAGCCCATGAAAGCATCTATACCACCTCCTCCTTCCACACACCTGGAGCAGGCAGGGGCACAGACACACCCTTAGGGATCTCTTTCCCAAAAGCAGAGCCCTGCGCGTTTTGTCACTATGGATCGTGCAAGTTTGGGCCGTGCCCCATCGCTTCTGCTGTGCTTGCTCCTGGCCCACAGCCCAGCTCGCACGCTGCAGTGAGGAGCCCTTTGCAGAGCATGGGCCCTGCAAAGTCTTCTGTTGGGGAGTCCTTCTCTAGTCTTCCCATCATTCCTTCCCAGAAGATGGGTCTAGGTGCTTGGCCATGATCCCAGCCTACCTCTCTTAGCTGCACTGTTCTTCATGTTCAGGATATCCTCTTCTGCAGCTTAAAACCAGAGTGCTGTGGTTATCTCATCTAGTCTCCATAACCTGGTTCATTGGGCCTCCCAGGACTGAGCCCTTCTTGAAAAAAAGGTATATCTTTGAGAAATGGCTTTTATGTGAGAAGAAGAGCAGGGTGATAAGGAAAGTCCATCCCTGAGACCAAGCACTGTGCACGGGAGAATCTCACCCCACAGAGCAGAAATGCTATTATTGGAGATGATTGTTGAATTTTGATCTTGAAACAAATAATGCATGCTCACTTACAGAACAAAACCATCCACATCTCAGTCATATTTCATCATTATGGCAGTGCAGCTTTTGGGGAATTTTTTTTTTTTAAGTTTGAGGTTAGTAATACTGTAGCTGGAAAATGCAGAACCAGCTTTAGAAACCATTTCTAAGCTTAATCAGACCCCTGGAGATGAGGAAGTGACTAAGTTAGTTTCTAGGGCTGTCTTTGGCTACAGCATCATTTCCTATTATGAGCTAGTCCAGAGTGGCACAACATCAGTGGGAACCAGACCCAGGTTTTGGGGCTCTTTGCAAATCCCTAACCTCCCCAGTAACCACCATCCTCTTCCAAGTTCCTCCAGCAGCAGAGGCCATGGTGTGTTCTCTGCACCACACAGAGCTACTTCAGACAAAGACGCTATTAATCTGTCCCAGAAGGGACCGTAAACATGTTCCTCTGACACAAGGCAGCAATAATATTACTGAGCGTGGAGTTAGGTTGATGTCAAGACCAAATAAACCAGAACTATTCCAGTGGGACTGGTAAAGTAAGACATCTTCCTTCTTGAGGGTCTTCACTTCAAACAGGCCTGATGAAAAGGAAAGTGTGTATCAGCACTCTCCTGCAAATATCAGAGCCCTTCCAGGATGAGAAGCATCATATATTCCCCTTTCTTCCCATCTGTCCTTCCAAGAGGCTAAACCTATTAGTTTGGCCACGATATTGGACTTCCTTCTCCAGCTGCTCTGCTCCTCATGTGATAGAGTTTAACACCAGAAAGGTACCACTGTGACTATCTTTTCTGACCTCTTACATAACCTGGATCAGTGGACCTCCTTGAGGTGATCAAAGGTCCACCATTAAGAAAAACATCGAGAATAGTCCAATGACTATTATACTCACAATAAGAAAATGCATCTTATTTTTGTCTGAGTTTGCTTACTCTCAGCTTCCACCCACTGTTTTTTCTGTTCATCTGTTAGAACGAAGAGCATTCTGCCATCAAATATCTTTCCTCATCCAGGTGATGGTAAGCAGTGACCAGGCCTCGTCTCAGCCTTCTTTCCAACGAGCCAGACAGAGGGGAGCCCTGGAGACTTTCTAATGTGCTGCCATTTCTGCTCCCAGATCTGTGACTTCCCGTTAGACGCGTGTTGAAGCACACGTTGTTCGTTTGCACCCAGCTGAACAACCGATCTTCCTATGACCTGACCTTAAACATTCTTTGTTATGATCTGCAGATGTCATCAGCAATGGGTTCTCCTTCCGCAGCATCAACAACGTGTTCAGTAGAAATACAGCTTTTGGATAATTATTTGTATCTGTGCTTATGGATAGCAGTCACTGAAGACAAATTTAATGCTGTTTAGGCAAATCAGAACCACAAAAGTAGGTCTTACACACAGGACGGAGGATCTTGTCTGGGAAGCAGTGATCCCAGAAAGGACATGAAGCAAGAAAGTACATTGAACCCAGGTCCTTGGGATGCCATGACCTTTGCTGGCCAATCTGATCCCTCTTTAATGAGGAGAAAGGACAGATCTTCCCTGCCCTGGAGGTAGAAATCTGGCAGGGCTAAGCCTGAAACCCTGCTTCCCAAATGGCTTCCCCTCTGGAACAACCCTTCCTGCCTACAGACCGTAGACCAACCTGGGTGAGGAGGATGTGCCCAGTGAGGTCTCCCCCAGCTTCTGAGGCTGGACTCGCTGTTCCAGATGGAAGGTGAAGTCATCCAAGTTGCTGAAATGCTTCTCCTGCACCTTACAGCATGTGGGGAGGCTGGCAGGAATAGCAAGCAGATCGGGAGGGAAGGGGGATGCATTAGTGCAACGTGACGGGAGTAGAAACTACATTGCAGCAAGCTTTGATGTCTCCCCTAATAACCTCTCAGAAACAGTTTTTCTGCTTTTCTTTCTGGCACTGTCACACAACTAGATTAGATTTTGCTTACGCACAATCCAACCCAGGCTTCACCAAAACCTAAGGCTCTCTGAACAGGACACACTGGAAGTTCATTAGTGTAAGTTACACTTCAGCAAAGCTGAATGTTGCATAAAGTGGCTCTTTTTTTTTGACCAGTGTTGAATCTGAATGAACTCCTCTTTCGACTCAGCTTTCATTCTGTGGAATCTAAGACTTTATGTCCCTGTTTTTTAAAGGGACTTAGTTCCCGTCTCACTGAAAGTGGAATCAGGGCTGATTAATTCTGTTGACTTGGGTGCTGTGCTGTGAACAGGAGATGTCTTTTAATGTAGCTCAAACTTCTTTTAAAAGTGTATCTAAGGAATAAAAGTGCACGATGAGGTTTTTCTTATGTATTCTTAGCGTTGCCAGGGAAACCATTTCCTGCCTGTATTTATCCCAATTCATCTATTTTTTCAGGGAGGGGAGGTAAACCTTCCAAAATAAACAGACAATACTCTGAAATGAAGGTACTTATTAATGAGATGGGGCACCCCCAAGATACACAGCATGGGATCTGGTACTTTTCCAGTTGAGGTCACTAGTTGAAATACATCCCAGATTAATAGCTCCTGGAAAAAAAATTGATATAACGAATGGACAGTCAGTATTGCTGGTGGTCTGCGTCTAGTCCATCTTGGACGGGGCTATATCTGGGGAAAAAAAAAAGCATTAATCAGTATTGTTGTGTGCAGCTGGCCCTTGAAGTCATCTAGATCTGGTTCTTCCAGATCAGATTTGACACACATCTGGAAAGCATTGCAGGGACTTGGCAATCCTGTGAGTAAGGAGCGGCACTTGCGGTGGGCCCACAGAGCACTTGTGGTGCTCAGAGAGCACCTTGCAGAGGATCTGAACCCCATACAGGACCCACAACACAACCGCCTGCCACGGACTGACATAATGTGGCCAGGATCCTTGTTCCTCAGGAGTGAACTGACTGTATACTTAGAAAAATAACAGACATGGAAAAAAATATGTGCAGCTGCCATTGGCTTGGCAGGATTGACTGCACTTGAGAAAGGGTGCCCACCTCCTTCCCTTTTCCCAAGAAAGAGTCAGATACTGAAAGGAGGTGGTTAGACCCATGCTTATGCCGTTAACCTAGAGCTTAGTTTCTCACTTTTCACATGCTCTGTGACCTCACCCCACGAGAAGTGGATAATACTTCTCTACAGGGGTAAATACATAAAAGACCGAGACATGGAATTATCATCTTCTGAGGACTTAAAACATATTTTCAGTGACACATTGCCCTGTGCTGTCAAAAATGACAGCACTGTAATTATCCTCCTGCCTTTTGTCCCTGACAGACAACACATCACTCCCTTTGCACTTCATAAGTCCAGCAGCAGCAAGTAGCTCTCTCGAATGGGATCCCCCCTTTCTGGAGATCTGGAGATCCACCTTGTCCCAGAGAAACAAAATAGCCCTGGGGCCCTCAGCCGGTGATTTGCAAGCAAGCTCCATGCAGACCCAAATGGGCTGGTGTCCGACAAGCAGCACATCACAATGTGCAATGAGAAAGCACAAGCACGAGGACCAGGATGCTGCCGCACACTTGCCACAGGTGTTCCCTTTAGGAGGCCACTGCAGAGTAACTCTGGAAGCCAAAACCCACAGTGACGGGGCCCACAGGCAGGAAAGCAGGGTAGAGAAAAGGGTAACCACGCTTGCGCTCCTCACCTCTGTTCAGGTGTTCATATCTCCTTGCCATGTTTTCCATTTTGCTGTCTTAAACATTCCTCATCATGTCAGAGCAGGAGTCTAGTGGGAAAACCCTCACTGAGAAGATTATATGCAAATACATTAAAATCAGAGCATATTGCTAGAGATGTATGTTGTGGATCCCGTGGGTGTGTTTGGCCTGTAGCTTTTCATCTAGAGATCGGTGGTTAGGCTGAAACCCCAACCCTGTGAAAGTCCAGGGCGTTCTTCCAGTGACTCCAGTGGGTGGGGGATACCACTCCTCGCGTTCAGTGCCCGAGTGTTTCCGCTGACGTGAAAAGGAGGTGGCTGCCCTGGCAGGCACTGTGCCTGGCCATCGGGCTTTGCAGGACCCTTGGACAGGAAACGATGAGGGTTGACGAAAGTCTGGGGAGGAACTGGGCCCTCACACGAGCACCCACAGCATCCTGCTATTTCTTCTCCTTTTCTAAAAGCATGACCTAGTGTGCAACCAGATCCCTCCTAGGAAGACAACTGAAGCGGTGTTTTGAAAGACAGGCTTTCAAAATGGTGCAAACTTCTGCAGGGGCCTTTTCTGTTTTGTTTTTCTCCATTGCCATCAAACTTAGACCACATCTCATTAAACCAAAAGAAGAGTGGCGACAAAGGATTTAAATGATCAGCTTTTAAACCAACCTAAATGAAAACTATAAAGCAGCTTTATGGAGACAGACCATCCATCTGCACGTGTCACAGGCTGGGTTAAATTAGGCAGTCGCACCACACCCCTGCATTTGAGATAGCTCTGTGAGATAACTAAGCACATATTTAAACCAAAAACAAAAGCAAACACACAAAGCTGCTCTAACTTCTGGGCAGAGAAGATGGGCCGAGGGTGGAGTTGCCTATGCATTTTCTGGGAGGGTGAGACTCCCTTCCCATGCCCTTGGCTGGTGATGGTCACCCTTGGGGCATTGGCTCAGGGCTGGTGATGGTCACCCTTGGGGCATCAGCTCGGGGCTCAGCACAGGGAATGAGGCACCAGGGGCAGGGGTGGTGGTGGGGGAGAAATTTCTCGTCTTGTATAAAAGGGAACACCGCGCAGGGCGCTGCACCCTACGCATCACCTTGAGCATGGGGCATGCGTAAGGGGAAGGTGCAGGGAGGCAACACGCAGAAGCAGACCTGTTGGATTCAGATCGGAAAATGTAACTGCCTTGTATAGCTGGGCTGGTTCAGGGTGAGAAAAAAAATCATGCTTCCCAGCCCATGGAGCCATCTGGGGCCAATAAGGCTGAGCACACAGCAACTCCATCAGCAGAGACCTTTTGTCAGCTTATTTTCAAGGAGATCATAGTTAACAGCTGCCCAACAGACACCACTTTTGAAGCCCTCTGCACTGCCAGCCTTGCTTAATGCCCTGTACTCCAGGGCAGACCAGGAGTACTCGTCTGCTGGGACATGGGTTACATCTCCATCTCACACCCTGAGGTGCAAGGAGGGAGGTGAGGCACGGAGCTCTGCCAGACCTGTGCTGCCCCTGTGCAGAACCTGGGCTGTCTCAGCACCACCTTGCTGCAGCCCGTGGAGTTGCCTCCAGGCCTCCAGGGATGCCCAAGGGCTTGGGGACGGGCTGGGATCCTGAGCCTGGACCAGCACCAAGCCAGCATCGGGACATACAGAGAGAGAGACCAGCAGGGCTCCTGAGGTTGAGTGAACAGCAGCAAAAAGGAGGCAGGAGGAGGGCTGGGGATGGGGCAAGGAGCTGGACCCAGGCACATACCGAGCGCTGCCAGACAGAAAAAAAGCTGAGAATCGTCATGTGGGTAATCCCTGGAGAGGAAGCCTGACACATCCTGAACCCTCACTGTGTCTTAGAAAAAGCCAAGTACGTTCTTGTAAGTAAACACGACTGACCTAACTTTATTATACTTTGCATGTCCTGCCTCAAAAAACCTGCATGACGCTCAAGGCTTGTAGCTATTTTGACCCAAAAGATTGTTCATAAAGCTATGCTTGACCCAGCTATAGCACTGATTTTGGTCCCAGCTGAGTTTATACTATGGAACTCTTACACACATCCCATAAGAATTTTACACTGTATATTACATTGAACTATTAAAAAGGCTTTTGTTTTGCGGTATTTAGACAGTTCTTAAATCAAGACCTAGTCTGTCTCTTGACAGTATTATCGCTGCAACTTTCCGCTGTTTGGTCAATGGAAGGATGAAGTATCATTACGGCTTCTTGCCAACATGCAGTATGATGCAGTTAATTAAAGAAACATAAAGTTCACATGCGATGCTAAAGATCACCTCTGTGCCTCTGAATGCACACTGGCATTAAATCAGCTGGGTAATGATGGGATAATTTTGTTCACCATTTTAAGCTGAGGTTTATACAGTCCATTATAGGAAGGAAATGTCATCTTATGATTTAGCTGAAGGTGATGTCAGACTGTATGGTCTGTAATTTAGGCCAGATTTCCAATAATATTTTGATTTGATGACTCTGAAGGATGAACTTGAATGGTCAGACTTCTGAGCACCCTTAAGCATAGGGTGCTTAAATAGCTGGAGATGCCAGAGGAGAGGCTGACAGCCTTGCTGCCCCTCTGCTGCCCTATGCACCTCCTCTAGCTGGCAAAACAGCTCTCTGGGGTGGCATTTGCTGTATTTGCACAGGTAACGGCTGGGTGCACACGACAGCCTCACCTGGGCAAGAACTGAGCAACAGATGATAGGAAGCCTGAGAATAGGTGTGTCTCCTGCTCACACCCATGTTGCTGAGGGAAAACGATCAGGAAAACGGTGGCTTTTAAATCAGCAAAGGCACTATGTTAGAGTTACCCCTGGTAAACACACACCTGCAGAGAGACAGGCAACTATATCCAGAGCATTAGTGGTTTAATACAAAATGTTGTAAGAAACAAAAAAAAAATATGTTTGCATCGCTTCAGTACTGCAAATTTAAAGTTATCTTTGAATAAAAAAAGACAACAAAACTATTTAGAGTTCACGTTTCCCAGGTTGTGCATAATATTAGCAAAGCAGAAGCAGTAATTATTTTTTAAAGAATAAAGATACATAAACTATGCGCCAGCCACAAAACCTCAGGGGATGGTGTGTCGTTTGCCCTCAGTCTCCACAGAGCCTGCTTGGAAGAACATTTTACCAGCATCCAGAACACAACTGGCCCATGCTGCAAGGCAGGAAGAGCATTTCTAGGCCCCACACCAGCCCCGTCGTCCTCAGGGAAACACATGCCACATGCCTTGGGACTTTGCTGGGTTGAGAGCCCAGCTCTCAGTAGGGTTGTCCATTTCAGGCTTCAGTGCCCATCCACCTGCCCCACCAGCCTTCTGCATCCCAACTCTCTAGTCTCTCGGGCTGTGAAGCCCAGAGCGTGAGCAAAACTCTGCAACTCAAAACTCTGATGCTTGCACAAGGTCCAGGGCAACAAGAAAGACAAAAACATGGGAAAGCCAGGCCCTGACTGGCTGCTGGATGCTGCGTCGGAGCAAGAATCACTGAAAATGGGAGTGTTTCCCGAAAGGGCACCGGCTGCATCATTCATTCCTGACAGAGTTATGCAGCTGGCACTTAGGCCAGTCCTTGTTGTGCCACAGTTCCCTGATAGTATCAGGAACTACACGGGCATTTGTCAAAACAGGATGACATCTAAAGATAGCACTGAACCTAAGGGAAAGGAATTTAAAAGAAAACAAATCACCATGGTTACAGTGTAGGGTGAGAAGAGTGTTCCCTGTGTGTGGAAACATGACTTGGGCGGCCTTTGCTGAGACGGACTCCTGAGATGGCACTAAACTGCGCAGAGCCAGTGACAGGAAAACAAGGGAGTTTGAGCAACGACCAAAGATATTTTAATGTTCAAGGCTGCACAGTGCAGCTGCTGCAAGTCAGACACCGCTACGGAGCCAAGGGCACTGCCCGGGGGGCTTGGTGATTTGTAGCCGCAGCAGCTGGAGCCCACACACTGCTGCAGCGCTGGCAGCAAAGGTGAACATGCCAAAACCTCCGCCGTATGGCCAGGCACCTCTACCAACCCATGCAAACACCCCGGCCAAGCCACAGCGCGGAGCCATGATCCAGCAACAGGCTGAAGCCAGCGTCAGGGTGCCTAGTGCCAAGCCAAATGCCACGCGATGCAAAGCTTTGATAAATTAGCTCTGGCTACTCGCACTTGTTTAAAAATGTTGGTGGGTTAACGTTGTACGAGCATGCCGGCTGCTGGATGAGGCACCGCTCGCCCGTGCTGCTCTGCCTCTCTGCTGCGCCGCGTCCTCCCATCAGTGGCGTAAAGGCGGCATAAAGTCAGCGGCTAATCTGATAGCGGCCATATGCCTGCTCTTGCCCGGCGCCTGCGGAATTGCAGCGTGCAGCGTTTATAAAAGCGCTCAGGCTTCCCGTGGCTTGGTGTGAGAAGCTGGCAAAGGCCAGGGCCTGCCTACCTCTGCACCTGGCCGGTGTGTGAGGAAACACTCAAGGGTAAATCGCCGCCCCTCCGTGCCGCTCGAGCCGCAGCTGGGGTACCGTCTCGACCCATGTCAAACCCCACGCGTTGGCCGGCCTCTACGCATGAGTGCCGAGCCTTTCGCTACAGCTTGGCAGCAGCTTCTCACCCAGGCCCTGCCCCTGGCCGGGAGTGGAGGGGGGAACAGCGGGAGCAGATCACGCCTTTCGCAGCGGCTCCATTTCCTCCCGCTGCCCCCAGCGCCGCAGCGCTGCTTTGGTTCGCGGCACCCCCGGCCTTTCGGTGACCCCAGGCCTGACCTGGAGGAGGGTTACCGCGGTACGGCTCAGCCTCAGAAGAAACGTTGCATCTCACTACGATTCTTTGACCATCACAGCTACCAGTAGGCTGGCGTGGAAGGCTTCTGGCACAGATGCAAGCCGTCTGTGCTACCAAGAGTAGTAAAAACATAATAGGAACGTTTGTCTACCCAGGCAAATCCAAAGGAGGTTCTTGGTCTTCTCTTCACCTGCCACCTGCGTGCTTCTATTTCAAACCTCACAAGCACGCAGCTACCTAAGTATCCATCTTTCACCACCATATGAAACGATGAGACCCAAAACAGAATGATGTTGATGTGGGAACTACTGGTACTGTATGTTCCTGAAACTCTTTCCTGGTGAAACACTGGCACAGGTTACCTGGAGAGGTGGTAGATGCCCCATCCCTGGAAACATTCCAGGTCAGGTTGGACGGGGCTCTGAGCAACCTGATCTAGTTGAAGATGTCCCTGCTCACTGCAGAGAGGTTGGACTAGATGGCCTTTAAAGGTATCTTCCAACCCAAAGATACTACGATTCTATTCTTCCGAGCAACATGGCCAAGAAAGTCCTGCTTTGGTGACTTCAAAGAGAAAGTCCACACAAATCCTCTAGCTCCTGAATTCTTCATTTTGGTGGTGTGGCCTTCTCTCCCAAGGCACCTTGCAGCAAGCTATGGCTGGATGGAGTTTTTGACAGTGTTTGCAATACTCCGGAGGGGACAAATTTGCACAAAAGCATCACTTCCATGCTGAGCTCAGAATAGTGTCACATAACCAAACTGTGATGAACTGATGAAAGTTTGTTCTGATGATGTAATCCAACCGTGTTAGGTAACACTGAAGGATGGCATTGCCATGGACACACAGATTTTGCAATCCTCCCTTTTCTAGCTTACTCGTGCACTTTAAGTTAAATGCAGCTGAATTAGTCCTTCAATTTTCAATGAAGTCCATCTTTGTGTTTCTAACTGGTCTCTATCCTCTTACTACTAAGCAACAGTATATTCTTAAAAGTTTTATTTTTACTCTAACAGACACAAGCAACAGACTCAACATACAGAAACAGCGATAAAATTACTATAAAGAATAGCAAGTTTACAACTGCACCTTGCACTCCAGCCAGCTGTGGGTTTCTCTGTGATGTGAAGCAAGATGGTAAAGGTGCTTTAGCCCTCTTAAAAATACCTCTGTTAACACTAGCCAGTGCTGTGACTGCTCTGGTGACCCACATCCTTTCTCCCAAATGCTAAATCAGCATTTCAGCTATGTAGACATTAACCTTTTTTTTTAAAAAAAAAAATCAACAGTTCAAAGCATCTGACTAAAATTCCCTTCAGCTTTCACTTCCCACTCTTCTGACATCATCCTTTCAGTATATCTCCAGCCACCACAGAGTCCAGCCAGAGAGGAAGACTGAACAAATGCAGAAGCAGACAATGAACTTTCCCAGAATTTCTTCATCTGTTGCAAATAAGTCAGCCTGTAACATGCAGTGGGAAAGGACAAACTCTTTGCTATGTTTCTAATTTGCTACACACCTTCAAGACATGAGTTAAAACTACAAATGGTTATAGTGCATAGCAGAACCAAATGCATGACTGAGGTTACAAACAGATTTTATTGTTTACATGTGGCCACTGTGTAACATAAAGCACCCGACCATTTATTTCCCCAAACCAGTTATATCAATACATCAGAAGGCACTAGGTATTTTGCAGTTGGTTTTCATTTTTTTTTTTCAGAACTATGTTGCAATATAGTTTTTAGTACAGAATTTAGCAAAAGCATTTACAGTTGGTTGAAAGTTCAAAGGGGAAAGATAGGAATTCAGATTAACTGGAAATCTAAACAATTGTAAAGGAAAATGAGGATCAGATTCCAAAAACCTTCAAGTCTAACAAATGTTCTTGATTTGGGTTGGTTTTTAAAGAAGTGTAAATTCCGTGATAAATTGATGCAGCTCCTGGGGTGAATAAAATCAATAATGTAATAACATTGAGTTAATACCATGCTGACATTGATTGAGAATGAGTGCATAGAACTTGAGGCCTCCTTCCATGCACAAGGAGATATTAGTAAATCAAAGCCAGATTGCCAATTAAACCTTGTTATTTCAGGGCAGATGAATAAAATAATGTGTGATGAAGAGAGCAGGCTGAGAGTAAAGCTATTCAGGTGGAAACTGAGTGTTCAAGTGGTCTATGATTCCTGCATGGGAGCATGTGAAGAAGTCAGTAATGCCCTCAAGAAGGCTTGCAGAACCTGATTGTTTGTGATGTCTTTCCCCATAGTTATTTCTATACAGGCAAAGCCAGTGGGGATAGTTTTGAAGCAAAAGACCTTTACTCCAAGGAATGGGGCTCCAGTTCACAAATTAGTCTTTGCAGTTTGTCTCCAATTTAGACATATATTATTGCATTCCCTTAGCATATGGTGAAACTGGTTGATGAATGGGCCTGCTCCAGCTCCTAGCAGACCTGTTCCCTGGGCATGTTCAATGTCCTTGCTGCTTATATTTTACCTGTCAGGGGTGGAGAATCAACACCGAGTGAGCTCTAGTCCTCTCTGGATAACCTGCTGAGAGCAACCAAGGGCTAATGGGAGGAATTTTTGGTTGCTAGTATACTAATTTACACTTCAAGTCCCGAGTAAGGGTTAGATAACTAGGAGTTATGAGAAAACAAACAGAAAACCCAAAATAAAATGTGTGCAAGACAATGAGTAAATAAAGCCTTGTTTCTTATGTCTTTCTCTCTGTACTTCTTTCCCCTTCCCCACTGGGCCCCTCTGATATCTGGCAAGACTTCTTTCTCAGCAGAGGTGATATTTGAATTATTCGCTCTCCCAATTTTCTGGAAATTTAATGTAACTTTGATATTGCTGAGGCATCTACACTTAGCTGGAGTTTGGCATCAGGGTAGAAGCCACTGGGAGGGATGAAGAGGTAGACGCACATACACAGGGCATGATCTGTAAGCTAAGTTTAAAAAAATGTTCCCTTTATTATGGTACATGAAGTGGATTTGTTCTGAAGCAGGGAAGGGAGAATGACTGCGGAACCTCAGGGTGCTGCCAGGTCTCGGCAATTACCTTCTGGAACAGATGTGGGGAGACTGCAGGAGCAGCACCACGATGGAAATGACTTGCCCCCAGGTATGCAGAAGGCCATCACAGAGCCAGACCTTGGGTTTCTCACTTCCAGCCCTCCGCCTTGAGAAAACACAAACAAAAGTCTCTCTTTTCCTAGGGCTGTGAGACTTACACATCAGCTGGATGACTCCTCTGATAAAATATTTAGACATCTGTTCAGACAGATCACAACCTCACCATGTACAGAAAATCTCTCCCGGGCAAAGACCCCATTGCTGCCGCGATGAGCGATTCCTTCATGCCTGGGGTTTGCGGCAGCCTCAGACTCTCCATGATGGCTGTGCTGGGATCCACGCTGCACGCACCACTGGTGATTAATAAGAATAACTTGACCAGTTACCAAACTCTTCAGACTGACTCCTATGCATGTACTCCCTCCCCAAATGTATTGGACCAGAAGATTTCACCTGACCTTGCTTCCACTTGATCCCCTGCAAGTTTGATCACCAGCTTCAGTGGAAAGGGGAGATGAACCCTACATGCTCCCCAGGGTTTTCTGTCAGATACCAGTGTCTTCTAATTGCAAGTCACTGCTGTGTATAACTATAGAGGCTGACAAGTAATGAGGGAGAGAAGATGTCAGACATGAATGCCCTTGAAATAAGCTATTCTAACGATACCATGTTGGGATCAAGAGAAGCACATTATCTTCAAGTTTGTGTGAATGAACTGGGGCTATTTGGCAGCTCTGTAATTCATTCAGCTTTTTTTCCTCCAAGTAAAACACCAAAATCATTCATTATCGTTGGCTTCAGGGCTCTTGGGAGCCACCCTGAAAGTTCTCCATCTTCAGCATGGACAGCTAATCTGGCAAATAATTTCAAACAGTTTAAGAAACAGTTTGACCCCCTAGGTAAAATAACTGAAGGTTAAAGGGACATCTTGTGTGTATCTGTAGAGAATATAAATTGAGCTGTTTATTCCTTCTCCCTGGAGCCTGTGCAAGGTTCAAATTCAGTTTATAAGCTTATCACCAAAATTCATTTTATAGAGTACCTTAAACATAAACTCCCACTCAGTCTGATCAAAGCTTTTCCAGCATGAAGCAGCTGAGCTACAATCAGTTCCCTTGTTCAGTTAGCCAAGTCAATGGTCTTAATGAGTATAAAAACATTAGAAGTCAAATGGTGGTTTTTAATAAAACAGGTTTGATCAGCTTCCAAGGAAGTGGCAGAGGTCTATGGAAAGAAACATTCCTGCCTGCTCCTAGAAAATGCATGTGAGCCCTGTAAAGTGCTGGGCTCTGAGAGGACCCTGTGGCTCACTGTTGACTGCCCTTGTTATCCTGGGAGAAGGGCACACCTCCTCACCCTTCACTCTAATCCACCTCCAGCCTGAACTCTTTGAGTTCCCTACTCCTGAAAACTCATTTATCTCAGCTCCTTACACCGGATAATAATCAAGCCCCTGGGCTTTGCAGAGATCAAAGTATGATTGCTGCAGTTGTCTCCGTTTCAAAATCTATTGCTTCTTTAGATGCTGTTGTTGCTTATTCAGACAAAGCGACCTCTGAAAGCTGAAAGGAAAGCCCACAGCAGCTGCAAATTAGAGACAGGGTAATGCTTAGGAAGTGATGTACGCAGCGCAGCATCCGTCTGTCTTTCTGGGCACTCACTCAGTTGCTTAAGAGACAGTGGATGTATGCCCAAGAGCACTGCATGGACATGGCTGTCCCCAACAGCCACTTGTTGGTAGCCTGCCTACAACTCTCTTCCAAACACAGGCCCATAGATGACAGTCTCTGCTCAGTGGTCATTTCACATACACCCAGCCATGCCCCACAGATCAGCACATCTGGCTGGAAGCTAGGGTCCTTTTTTGGACTTATTGAACATGAAGTTGATTCTTCCAGTGGTAGAGAAGTTGCTCCCTGAAGCCCACACCCCTACAAAGTACAGACGGGGAGAAAAGCCATGTCCTGGTCTGCCTGGTCCAGAATACTGATCATCCTTGAATACACTGGGAAACCAGTTACATTGCCCAAGGCTTCAGTGTGATTTGGGGTTGTCAAACAGTTGGATGTCCCCACATTACAAAATGGGAGAATGAGGATAACACTGTCTTGCAGTCACGTCCCCAGCGGGCTCCCACCCTGCCTAACATTTCTGTGCTACAAATGATCTTATCCCAAAAGTCTTCAAGCACCAACTGCCAGAAACCATTTTACTACCCAAAGAATAGCTCAGGTATGTGCCTCTACATGGCTGAAATAGAGATGATCAAGCAACATTCATGGCAGTAAGAGTAAGGCTGTTATGAAACAAAATTATTCCCTGGAATAGCTCTAGACTTCAAACGTTTAGGGTCAGAAAATTAATGTGAATTAAATTCTGATCCATGCAATTAAGTTACAGCAACAAGACAGCAGAGCCATTTTAGATTCATGTGCTGGGAAGATGATATAACTAATTAAGATGCACTTCTGCGTTCATGACGTCCTCTCCTCCCTCCAAACGGCTGTCAACAGGAGTGAGCAATAAGACAGAATCACAGAATCACTAATGTTGGAAAGGACCTTCAAGATCATCAAGTCCAACCATCAACCCAACACCACCATGCCCCCTAAACCATGTCCTGAAGTGCCACATCCACACGTTTTTTGAACACTTCCAGAGATGGTGACTCCACCACCTCTCTGGGCAGCCTGTTCTAATGCTTGACCACCCTCTCAGTGAAGAAATTTTTCCTAATATCCAAGTTTGAGGCAGATAGCTTACTGACAAGACCTATTCACACTTGCAAGTCATCAACAGATATTTCAACTGGGAAAACAAGACGAATTTAGCAGAAATTCTTTTCTGCCCTTGGAACTATGCTTGAAATGAAGCATCACTTGCAGTCATCAGCCTTGTTGGACAGATCCCTACCCCAAGGAGTTTAATCAGTGAAGCCATAATCTCTCTTTAGGATAATTTGGGCAGATTCTTCTCTCCCCAAGGAGCCACTGAGAGGCAGGAGGGATGTGTCCACACACTAGTTGGTGCAGGGAGCTGAATGGTAGGAAGGAACCTCCAACCAGGAGGTTGAAGTGAGGAGGAAGGAGGCACTTAACAGAAAAATTTAATTTCCATTTATTTATATTTTGATGGCTTATGCATCTGCAGAGATGTGATAATTTTAAAGAACTTCAAATAAAAGGAAAAGTAGCTGACCCATCCTATCCATTTGTTATGCATACTACCAATTCAGGCAAGTAGAATGACTCCCACAAAGCCTGAACAAGTGATCCCTACTCCACTCGCAAAGCAGCAGCAGGAAGAATAGAGCAGATGAAGTTGCCAGTGGTTCCACACTTTGGAAAATAGCAGTTCCTTGGGTTCCTAGAGACAGGCTCGTGACGAAATTTTTACACCCACTTGTTAAAATCTTTATCTGATGCCCTAGCAATATCCTGTGAGTAATCCCTAGCTTCAGGAACTACAGGCATCATGTATTTTTATCCTGATGTCACTATCACTTTCATAAAGAGAGCAGAGTCCTGTTTTTTTCCAAATCTCCAGCAGACTGGGTGGAGCTGAGGACATGCACGTGGAAGCACACAAATCTCAAGAACCACTCCCCAGACTACTGGCTACCTTCTGCTAATCCGTCCTCTCTCCACTCATGTCACAAAATGTCTGTAAATCTACAGAAGCCTACACACCATGTCTAAGTGCTGCGGCCAGTACTTTCTTATACAAAGTATTCAATCTAAAGGAAAAGGTAAGAGAATTACTAGTTAAAGAAATGGAAATGAAGCACTGTTATCTCTCATTTTGCCTTGTTAAGTGCCCATCAAGCTTATCAGCTTTGCCTTGTTAAGCACCCATCAAGCTTATCATCCTCCTTGTGCATCCTCCTTTCTTATCACCACACAGTGACAGGCAACTCAGATTTTCCCTCTGCAAGCTTGACCAGTTTAACCATATCACCGATCTCACAGCCCTGCCCCAGGTGTGATCACTGACCTTGTCACCCACACGGCCCATTTCCATCTTGGTGCTTCTGCCCATCTTCTTCCTGTTTGCTAATGGAAGTATGAAGTATGTTTGTGCTCCATTGTAACTGCCATGCTATTGAATCACTGACAGATACAGGACAGGAGTTGACTCAGGAGATTTCTAGGAATACATTTTTCTTGTGCTGCTGACCTGTCTCTCTCTGAAATGCTTGTGAATTAGGGAATTGAAGAACCCATTTGTTATTGTATTTACCAAGCAAGATGGATCCTGATTCTGGGTAATGGGATCTCCTCATTAAAATTCCTAAAAGTGAAAAATAAATGCCTTGTTCTTGCAGTTCTTTGTAATATGATTATTTACATATCTGTCTCTGTAAAATATTGTTTACCTGCCCTTTTCACCTGTAGTATACAGTGACAGAAAATGATTATACAGAGTAGTTGCTGCATTGTCATTGAAGAAGGCAGCTGACAATCTGCTTCAGTTCACGTAAAGCCTGCTGACAAGACTTAGAGATGATCGCTTTTGACGCACTGTTAACTCTTAGTCACGATATTTATTGCGCTCTGTGTAAGATAATGACAGGTTTGATCCTGCACCTTTGATAATGATACGGGGTTTGTCATATATTTCAGAAGGAACAAGATGAGAAGGATATCAATCTTTCTTCATTTTTGTTTCAACCAAGTGAGAGAAATCATGTAGGACATAAACTGGAATAGTTCAGTGTAAAACCTTCATCCTTCCCACCTCATGCTGGTCACTAGTTGTTGACATAGTTAACTAGTGATCAGTAGGATGATGAGAAATGTCCATGTTGAGTGATTTTATCTTTGTTTTACTACAGCATTTCTTGCATCTCCCCTAGCAGCCAGTGTTCATCATTTTCTGAAGCAGGATACCAGACTACCAGGCCTAGCATAGCAACCTTCATCTTCCTATAAATAAGGAGGGTGCATTTCTTCTTCTGCCTACCAGACTGGATGCAGCGTCTGTACGAATACTCGCCAGACTGCTCCTTCCTTGCAGCCTCCACAAAGCTGAGTCCATGCTTCCCATACTTGCAGCACCGTGCCACAGTCTTGTCTCCTGCTCCATGACCCCAGGCTTCTGGCAGAGCTGACCAGGCAGTCTTCAGCTGGCAAAGTGAGTGGCTCCTGGAAGGCAGAGTTGTGGAAAGGCAAAAAGGAGTCAAGGAGCTGTGGGGGTTGTATTAGAGAAGCACCACAGGCACAGCTGCAGGATTGCTCCGTATCCATGCTCCGTTGTTCACAGGGTTGAGTGCGGTGTCCCTCCCATCCTGCATGAAGAATGAGTTCTCTAATACATCACAGACGAAGAAACTTTGGGTGCCTGCATTTGACATGAACAAAGAGCGACAGTGCCACTTCTGATTCCAGGCTGAGGAATTTGAACACAGCAGCTTTCACAAAAGCCCAATTAATTAAGCAAGGAGTGAGGGTCACAAGACCTCTGATGAAAAAAGGAAAAGGGTTCTGAGAATATAAGGGTCAGATCCTATGAAGAGGATCAGGTTGTGTTTATGTGGCTAGGTAGGTAGTGTGAAACGTGATTCAGATGTTTTTATGAGCCAGATCCATATAACTACAAACTGGATCAAGCTGCCAGGTTTCTGTGCGGTTCCGTTGTGCTTTAGGGAATTGTCACACCCCTGATGCTGTACTGGAGAGGAAGAAGGTGACTTCCCCCCCAGGGGAAGCCTAGCTTGTCATGCAACAGCACCCATATTTTCCCAACCAAAGGCTGCACCAGCCACTTTGCCAGGAATGGGAGAGCCACACCCCATCTGCAGAAAATAGAGGGGATTGCAACAAACATCCCTTTAAAAAATGTGCAGCTCATAATGGCTGCAGGCCACAGCAGGCCATTTTCTATCCTTCAATTAGTGATCTTCCAAATGACTCACCAGTAAGCATTGCATCAAGGGACCTGCAATCTGCAAGGGCCATATCTACGTTGACAGGACTGGTAGCACCACTTTTTTGAAGATTGCCCAACTTCTCTTTATAAGGTCCCATTTTCAGTTTGTTCACAGCTCTGCCAACCCTTTATCAGTTCCAGCTCACATGTTTCAAGCTTAGTGCCTGCCTACAGCTCTCTGCCTGTTTGTTGGGTTTGGTTGAGTTTGGGGCAGATATCTTACTTTCTGTTTAACCAGTTCAGCTGTTTCCAAGAGAGATTTGTCAAAACAACAACAAAAGTTCTGGCTTTCCCTATAATTGCTCCTTGTGGCAGAGAACTGAAATTTTTAAGGCTGATGGTCCCCAGGTCATGAATCTGCCATCAAAGTCCACGCTAAATGGACTGGTGGTAATCAGATTGCAAAGGAGCGACTCATGATGTGCCAGCCCACACAGTAGGTGAAGCTGGTCCTTCCTTAGAGCAGTTACTCCCAGCTGCACCGACAGCGTGGAAGCACTGTCATCTGCCTACAACTCAGAAGGCCCAGCAACTAGGCTGGCCAACAAGAACCTAATGAGAGAAAGCTAAGGAATCTGAGACAAGTGCTGAAGCAGAAGAGAAGGGCTTGGTCACTTTGGGTTTCACGCAGAGACAGAGCAGGCTGGGGACCAAGAGGGACTGGTCAGTCTCAGCCCCTCTAAATTGATCCTGGTTACCGCATGGCATCTACTGCCTATTGTGCAGCACTATGACAACATCATCATGAACAGGGTTTGACCATCTCATGAAGAGCATGCTAAACTGAACAGGGCACAGGCATCAGGCATGGGGAAGCAGGCTTGCAGACAAGAACCTACCATCAGTATGCAGTTTGTGGTCACTGAGTGATCCACTCATTCCCTGTGAGGGTGAAATCTACCTGGACCAAAACCAAGAGAAAGACCTGTGAGCCTGTTGTTGCCATCTGTCTCTTGTCATCAGTTTTCTTTTAGTCCAGAGAAATGAGCCCTGACAATTCATGCAAACTAATTTAGAAGAGGCTCTACCTAATTTCTGGAGGTTAATATGTTCCATATGCTCCTGGCACATACATGAGAATGATAGGCATGTGGCTACTTCTCAGACTTGGGAGATTGTTACGCCAGAGAGCCAACATCAATCAATCAATTAGAATTGATTAATTAGAGGGGAGATGAAGGACAGTGAAGATACTGTAATCCTGTTTTCTGAACAATGGATCTGAGCCTGTGTAAGCTCCAAGCATTCCTGAGCCACAGGCCCTAAAATATGAGGTGTCTGGAGCGGGACCAGAGACTCTGTGTGGTGGGAATAGCATCCTTGGGGAAGAGGAGCTGTATCTTGGAGAAGGAAGAAAAGCTTTCTGCAGCAAGACCAGGCAACTATGTGACGATAACAGTAATAAAAGAGAATGGATGACAGAAGAGGTGAAAGAAGTCAGAGGGCTAAAGCTGGAGTAGGGGAGGGACTAAAGCAAGGGAGAGATACTTGGAGGGGGGACTTCAAGGTTATGTGGAGGGAGGACCAGGGACAGGCTGTCTGCTTCCCACTCTCTCCTTAAAGGACTGAAACAGAACTAGAGAAGCTAGGACTAGCTCTTCCTACCTCCCAGGCCAGTCCCACCTGTGCCACAGTACATTGGAGGGCCCTTGCCACAGCCAGGCTGCAACAGAGAAAAAGCAGATACCAGTTCATGAGTCCCCCACTGGGGTACAGGCTGGTTCCCACAACTGCATAAGGATGTGATGGGATGTAGCCTGGACAGGTATTTGCAGCACCAGAGGGCACCAGACAGCAAGGAGCAGGTGCTAACCGGGTCCTTGGGGCTACAGAGCTGAGGGGGTAGGATCAAGGGGCTGAGCTGGAAAAGTAGACAGGAAGGGTTATATGTCACGAGGCTCAGAGAGGCAATGTCAAGAAGCACGCCTATTTTTTCATTAGTTCGTTGTAACCGACTTTGAGTAAATCTCAAGATACATGGCTTCTGGGATTTCTCTCTCTGCCCTGTCAAATCAAGGAAATGAGGCTACAATGTAAATTTAGCCTACCTCCTCTACTACCTCCTTTGAACTGGATATGCCCATACCATGCATACCCCAAACGTGGCTTTGCACAAAGTGTAAAACACTTTGGAAAAAAGAGAACTACCAAAGCTACTTCACTTTGCAAGCGTGGTGAAACTTGTGCTGTTGGTCTGTATGGTCAGCACTCATTTGCAGCCGCCCTAGAAGCAATGAGACACCGGGTGAACCTTTCAGCCCTTGCACTGTACTTGCATCGGTACTCCCCTGGTGTCTGTCACTGAAGCCACTGGTCTCAGCTGTATTCCGGCCCTCTGTTAACAATGCTGGTGGCAAGAAGGCCCAGAGGCACTCCCTGTGACACAAATCTCTCCACTGATACGATGGTTTGAATGATGGAAAAATCAGGCTTCCTTTTTCCCTTTGTGTCCTTGTACTCTGAAATTAGATTTACTTAGATGTAGGGTAATTAATATGAGTCCTCTCCTCAAAAAAGGCACATCAGTGAGGCTACAGACCTCACTCTTCAGCTGCATAACAGAGAGAAGTATTACATCCTTCTTAGCCTGCTCAAAACCCAGTCTCGGGTCTCTAATGGACTGTTGAAGAGAAGCAGCTGTGGCCAAAGCAGACTCCTAGCCTGGGAAATACTTGGGGGAAGAGAAAATACCCTACCTGGCATGATGATTTATGGATGTGTTCAGAGCAAGACTTTCAACTGTTCCCCAGCTACACAGCCATCTTCCTCTTTCTCCCCTACAAACTAGATCTCCTAAATCCCCCATTTAGATTCTTTCCCACTAAACATTTTAGTCACATTGCTTCATTTTTTTGCCTTGGGTTTTGTCACAGTAACTGCTCAGAGCAATAGAGGCCTCCGTTGCAGAAGTCATCACAGGGCTTTTCAGCTAAATTAGCTGCTTTAGCTCTGACAGCCCTTTATTTAAACTCACTTTCCTACTGCTCTGCTGAAGTTTCACAGCAAGCTGGGCCACCAAGAGTGAAAGGAGGTGGTCTACCAATCACACTGAAGATTAGAACCACCTTGTTTTGGAATGAAACCTAAGAAAAATATGAGGATGCAGCTGAATAGGAATAAGTATTCAGAAAACCTTGATGTGTCATCTTAATCATCTTCCTATTCATGAATGCACTTGAAACCTCTTACAAGGTTATGATAAGGAGTCGTTCACCAGCGTTACAAGAAGACAAAGCGTTCTGTCTTTTTCTGAGCAGCAAGTTACAACACGCAAGCGAACGCTGTGTGCAGAACACTTTTCACCTCCATGTTCCCATCCAGAACTGTATTTACCCTTGATAAATGATGAACTATGTCCTACAGCTGTGCTACATATTTCAGACTAACAAGGGCAGGAGTAAGGTCATACCGATTCTAGAGCGCTGTCTATCGAGACAAAGGGACTCATGCTGTGTCATGTGCTCTGTATTTCATGCAGCCTAGCCTTAGACTATTTCCCAAATCCCTTGCTTTCCTGGGGACGTGGCAACAGTTTATGTACACTACTCTGAAGTTAAAGACCTGCTCATCTTATGTGTTTTTCCTTTCCTCTACCAAACATTATCTTGTTCCTTTAAACCCTGTTTAACCTTACTTTGGTTCCTGTTTCTCTGCAGGGCCCATACACCAACAAGAGAAGTGAAAGCAGCTATTTCTGTTTCTTTCCGCTGCTCTGAGCAGTGCCTGAATGCTTGAAAGTGAGTAAGAGCCAGAGACATGTCCAAGAGACTGAGTGAACCTCCAGTTCCAGCTCAAAACAAAAGGGATCCTTGAACTAATCCTCTGGTACAAAATTTCTAGCCCTCACTTAGTAATGAGGGTTTGCTCTGCTGCCTGCAATGCATGGTCAGATTGCACAGGAGCTGAACACTAAGGTTGGGATTCATCTCACTAAACGTTAGCTGCCTAAAAAATTCACATGGTCATTTAGGCCTCCTCAGCACACAATGCAGACAGACAGAAAAAGAAGGATTCATAACACCCATTTAATATCTATGGGGGGCTGGAACAAATTGTTCCTGGAAGGTGTCTCTTTGTCTCCATAGGGAGTAAAGACTGGTGTGGGCTAGATGCTGAGATGTCAGATGGGGTTAGGTGAGAGGCATCAAAACCGTCTTGAACAACTATGTTTATCTGTGACTTTCGCCAGTCTGTGCATTTGTATCTAGGATCTCCTGATGCATCCAGAGGGCTGTTAGGTGGTGCCTCCGGTGACACCAGGTCTCATGCTTTCTGGTTGTTTTTGTTCTCAGGAGTTGCTTCCAGGAACATGATTCTGGAAGTCCGAAGATGATGGTCTATATGAAGGAAAAAAAGGGGTGGTTACATCTCCCCTGCTCTTAATGGTGTCTCAAAAATGCCCAAAAGCTGCCCTTAAACAAGGAGTTCTGTGAGCAGTATAACTGATGACTCCTGATTTCCTACGGATTTCTGTTTACAGTTAAATTCCCTGATTCTTAGTAACACACAAATGCCAATTACAGCTTCTGCACTTGGGGAGGTCATAACAATTCACTCCCATGTAACGTGTCTGATGTCACCCACGAGTTCTGCCTTAGCCTTTCCTCCAGTGAAAGCATATACAGGGTATGTCTCTTCGAGAGAGTCAGCTACTTCCCTGATTGGAACTGGCATAAAAGTTCAAAGATCTGGGTGGGATCACAGAAATACATAGCAGTCTTCCAGCAAATACAGAAAGCCTCTTAAAAACACAAAAAGAAACCATTTATACTGTGAAGAAGTAAATTAAGAATGGAAATACTTTTTCCTCTGCACAACTTTCAATGAAAAGTTTTCTTCACCTCTGCCTTTTTTTCCCCATTACATCACACCTTTAAAGGCACAGGTCTGGCAGATGGTAAGAAGAGAGCAGTTGTTTTTATTATTATTTAGATATAGAGCACCTTAAAGTATGCTACTAACTGCTGAGTTGGCTGGAGAAGGCTTCCTGATGGAAAACTGTGCCTCCCTTTCAAAAAAAACAAACAAAAAAAAGGAGGTACTCGGAAAGATAAAGGGCAATTCAGTCATTCAAATGGTCATATCATAAAACTGAATACGAAGTAATTACCCTAAATGAGGCAACTAGTTCCTACACCCTCTGCAACCTGGATGACATCTTTCTGTGTCATCAAAATAAAAGCTACTTGCAGAAAATAGATTACTTGCTACCTTATCTCAGCCACCTGAGCTCACACATACAAAAGGAGAAAAACAGTGTCTTCTAAATCATCTCTCTCTGCAAAGAAATGAACTACAAAGATTTTTAACTCTATTTCCTTCTCCAAAACTACTGGCACTAGGACAGGCATGTGATTTTATCCCTAAACAGGGTGTTCCTTAGGCTCTTTGCCAATTTAATTGGCTTATTCATATCCTTCCCTTACAGATTACCTCAGGGCGATTTACATGTCGGAGGCCTATAAACACTGATGATTCAGTGCATGAAAACCAAAAACATTGTTCAGTGTCTGACAGGGTCCTTACTGGCTTTTGCCCCCAAATTAATTGTTCATATTGGAGCAACCTAAGATATAATCAACTTCTGACATCATCCTAATGTTATACAGACAAAAGAGTTTCTAAAATACAATGGGACTAATGTAATTTGTTTTTTACCGGTGTTTCCAGGTACACTGCCGGAACAAGCAACAGGCAAGGTTTTCAAATGGGAAGATACAGATGCTCCCAGCCCAGCTTCTTCAGTCTGCTGGCCATTTTGAAGCCTGTCGTCTGCTGATTTTCCATGAATAAACCACTCAGACCAAGCTCTAAAGAAATGCAAATAACCACGACAATTTCATTTCCTCTCTTTGCAAAACATAACTTTTCTTATAGCAGTTCAACAGCTACTTAATATGGTGTTATTTAGAATGAGCAGATGGACTTCCGGTGAATTCAGAACAAATTTCCTTCACATGTTGAACCTGAACTCTCTATCTAAGAAATATTTTGTAGGCCAATTCAGAACAACTTTACCTCCACCAAATACAGAAACAAGCAAAGATTTGTGTTCATGAGTAAAGAAAAGGCTGAAAGAGGTTTATTTTGCCTTTTTGTTGATTAAAGTCTTGGACTTGCATGTATCTCTTTCTTTTTGTAACATTAACAGTTTTGATAAAATGCACCAGAAAACTTTTCAGAACATACTTCTCTACATCTTTGGTAACAATTTAATATATTTTTGTCTCAGGACTCTCACAAAAAGCAGTCACAGTTTCCCTTCAGGGGAAGATCACTCCACTCCATATCAAACAGGCTCTGTTTTCTCCTTAGGCTATATGCCTCTGCAGTGCCTTTCCTAAGCAAGCTCCCTGCTTCTTGACCAAACCTATTACTGGCTACATGGTCACCCATGCAAATCCAGCACCCTTCTGGTACGTTCCCATTTTGTCTTCCAAAAAAAATCTCCATGCTTAACATCCATCTCTCTAAGACCATCAACCAGCACTTTTTAATCCATTTCACATAAGATTTCCATAATGTCTTTAAAAGCCACACGTTGCTTCATAAGGCAGTCCTCACCATTCTGGTACTTGTTTTCACAAGGACTTTGGCATATCAGCTGCTAATAAAGTTTGTATTCTTTAATAACAGAGTTTATGCACTTAAATACCTGCCGGAGGATGAACACATCTCCACAATGTCAGCTGAAGCATTTCAAAGTCCAGCACTTTTAAATCAGCGCAAATGCCTTAAAACTAGTTTCCCTGTTTGCACTGACAGTTGTGGTTACAGGTGTTACGCACTTGCAAGCTCTGCTTAGATATTAAAACTTGCACACAAATTCATTCATATTTGCATTCACTGACTGTGTTTATCTATGAAAAATCTGCAATACATTTGTCATGCCCACATTGACTCTATATAACATGTTCATACAGAAGTTCCAAGCAACATCACAGAATTATTACAGTCCGCATATGTAAATGCAAGTGAGCCACTGCATGAAGCTTTTAATATATAATACAGGAGAGCAAACATGTAATGAAATGGTGGGAAGACTGAGGGGTGAACTCCCTAGAATTAAAGCATATATGTATATAATTTTTATAAAAGGCAAGAATGTTTCACTCCTACTGAATACTTTAAAAAGATTTATACCACACACAAACCAGTAAATAAGACTCAGATCTCACAAGAAGTCCATTATAGGACCTGACCATTTAGATTGTTAGAGAGGCATTGCCTAAGCAAGAGAAATAAACCCAGCCTGTGCTCCAGACTCACTGCGGGAAAGTGGAGAGCTGGCAGCCCCAAGAATTCCTCCTCTGATCCACAATGAAAAAGGATAATAAGGGTGTACGTACTCACCCTCGTCTAGTTTTCACTTTCTTCAAGGAAAAGAGTTATGCTGATTCAGGGCTCCGGTCGTGGCCCGGGAGAACTTAGTTCTTATACTCCCCACACATCAAATCTCTACTTTTTAAAAAGTTCTCAAGATTTTCTCTCCCTTTCCTTAATTCAATCAATTCTAGTAACAGACGCTTCTTTGTTTCTTGTCACCAAAGTATTTTAAGCACTTTGAATCCTGTCTCGTTTTATACTTGTTTCTAAAGGAGTCAGCTCTGGCCTTCAGCTCTTTGTTTTCTTTCAAAACCTTATTGAACGAGTTGTGCTCCTCTGCGTTCACTTCAAGGACACCACGTTTTCTTTTGTCATGATAACTTTCACTCTGAAAGGTCTCAAACTTACAATCAAATGCAAAAGTAAAACTCTCCCTTCCATTTATTCTTCTTAATAACATCCTGATGGCTGCATTTTTCAGATAACCACTTGCAAGGACATGCTGCGGGTAACAATGCAGAAAATGATACTGAATCCTTGTTTGTCGTAGCTCAGGCAAGAAAAGCCATTAATGCATTTTATTTGGGAACGTCCAGGTTATGCCTCTATATTTACAGTTTACGTTGCAACAGGGATTGACAGCTGCAGTAGGTCTGGCCCTCCCATGCGTACTGGGGCCACGTTAGCAGAGCCTTTTCTAAAACATTAAAGGTAAGCATGTGTTGTGTGAGCGTGGGTATTGTATCAAAAACCTGCTCCTGCTTCCACCCAAGTCAACAGGAAAACAAAACAGTCTAGGAGTCGGAGCTTTCCTTTCTTTACTCTTATTTAAATGTCAACCAGTGTTTTATGTGGTTGTTTATTAAATAATAATAATACAATAATGCCCAGAGGCTCCAATTAGGACTGGGAAGTCACTGCAGAGGGATTGTGCAAAGGCGGAGGAAGGGACGGTAGGCTGGGAATTGGACGGCTCCCCAGCAGCGGGGAGTGCGGGCTGGAAGCCGGCTCCTCTTGGCAGGCGGGAAGGGCTGCTCCCAGCGCTCCCCACCACCAGCCGCAGCTAAGCCTTTTGTTTGCGTGGGAGTTTGATGTTACTTTGGTTTTGGTTTTTTATTCGTTTGGGGTTTTTTAATGTCAAGATATAGAATAATCAGGAAGACATACAAAGAGGTTTTCTTCAAAGTAGCTGAGCCTGCAAAGGGAAAAAAAGAGTGTATGTAGATGTATATGCTAATTCTGATTAATTAAAACCAGAGTGCTGCGCTGGAGCTGTGCACAGGCTGTATTAGTTAATATTAAAATAAAGGGCTGATTCGCCTTCCACTGAAATTTCACCTCGGCAAAGCTCTGTTCACTGCAGCGGAGTTACTTCTCGCTTCACACCAACGTGAGCACAGGATCAGGCCAGGAGCCCTCAGGAAGGACTTGAAAGCCGACAACAAAACAAAAGGACAAACAGGAGGCACATGGGGAGGACAATCCTAAGGAGCGGGATAAGAACAAGCATGTTGCTCTTGGCAGAAAGCAACTGGCAAAAATTAATTGCGTAGTCAGTCTCTTGCTCAGTTCTTTTTGTTTTGTTATGAAACAGGATTTGTTTTTATTATAAAGGAATGGGATATATTTCAGCAGAGGAATCCGAGCTGGATAGTCTTTATGGCAGAAGTACGTTTTATGGGGAGAGCTGAATGAAGACAGAGTAGATTTGGTTCACAAGATGAGTGCAGTTGTTCTAGGCTTCAACAAAAAGGGCAGCGTGAATGAAAGCTCTTGGAGGAAAGCGGGAGGAGGGAGGAAAGGAAGTCATTAGAGGAAAGCTAGGCTGGACCAGACCAGAAGAAGCGGGAGCAAAGACACAAATCCTGAATTAAGGAAGCAGCAGAACAATGCCGGGCCCCGAAAGTGAGGCCTGAAACTGAAGGGATGGACAAGCCGAGAAGGCCCAAGAAGGGGCACAACAGTGGCAAGATGCTGCTGCTCGGTGAGGAAAAGTGGGGAGGAGGGTAGTAGAAACCTTATCTCCTGGAATGGGGAACAGAGAGACCCTTGAACTGAGTGGAAAGGTGAAGCTAAAGATTCCCTGGGAGAAAATTCTAGAATGCTGGTAATTTTTGAGCACTTTCAGGCTAGAGGTGACCTAAGTCTGGCAAAGAATTTAGGAATCAAGGTCTGAGGTGGGGAAACAGATAGTTGTAAATACTTCACAGAAGAACAAGCATGGCCTAAAAGCAGCGTTCATATGGGGGAGAAAAGGAAGCAAATGAGCTCGGAGGATTACAGAATTACCCATGGTGGTGCACAAAGGGCAAGGAAGGGATTTGCCAGCAGAAGATGGTCATTGCCTTCTGTTTTATGATCGGAAAAGGTACACTAAGTGAGAGGTACTGCACAGACTGGCAGAGGCAGGCAGAGGTGGGGAAGAGGAGGGGTGGATCAATCAGAGGTGGAGAAGCAGGTGAAGCAGTAGGTGTGTATAGATGGTACAGCGCACATACATACCACACATCCGTGAAACCAGGGAGCATCCTGGAGGTCAGCTGCAGAGGAAGAGAGGAGGTATTTGTGAACAAAATGTAGCCAGATACTATCTGGAAAAAAAAGAGAAAGATAGAAAAGACAGGTAAGATAGTGACAGAGAAACTGAACCCTTAGTAAATGATCTGGGAAAAAGAAGAGTTTTAATTCAAGTCCTCAGTTCTTTGTTGTTCTTTGTAGAAATCTGAGTTTAAAAAAAGCAAAATTTTCATCTGCCTTCTACTGAGTTTCCATGAAAATTTCACAGAAACAACAGGTCTGCAATGAAAAGTATGTGCCCATTTCTTCAATGTGCACACCAAACTACAGGGCTATGTGTTGCGAATGAACAGAATGGACGTTGTCTCAAGCCTCCTCGTAGACCTGAGAAAATTAGTAGGAAATAGTTAACATGTCTCAGTTGTCACTGTGTCCTACACTGGTTTGTTCACTAACATACTGGCACAGAAGAAAAGCCTGACATGCACTACATCTCAGCCTTACACGGTTGCGTAAGCTTGCGGAGGATCTGGGCACCGGTCCACCCCAACAGTCGAGAGACATTCACAAACAACTCTGCGTTTGACTTCAATGGCTCTTAATTCACGTGTTCAGTATAACTCCCATGATTAATACCTGGCCTGTAATTTTTTTCACCATACCAGTTCAATGAAGTTTTGGTTGACTCGATTCTACTCTCCAGTTAATATGTAATACCATACTGCTCTTTTACCCTTATAATCACTTACGAAAAATTGTCCTACAAAGACATAATAGAACTTTTTTGAAAAAATCTTTGTATAAGAAGTGTAGTTTTCCTTTCTGCTAAAGCACTGTGCAGATTTTTAAGATCAAGAGCAAAGCAGAATTTAGTTTAGTGTGGTGTTTCTCAAAAAATTCAGGCAGGGAACATTATATATGAAGTTTAAAAACCTGAATTCTTTACGAGAGAAAAAGAAAGGAAGACAACAGGTATGCATAATGTATATGTTTGTGTATTAAAACATTTGACAGTGGAGAGTCAGGGTGTGCAAGACATGGGGATGTAAGGCATTCTTTTGTTAGCTTGCAGTAATATTTCCAGTACCTCATGACACTGCTCTTCCTATACCCCATTACTCTTGGTGAACCTACTCAAGGTTCTGATTGACAAGGGATGGAAAAGTGCACTGATCCACACTTCCCTAGCGATGATGCTTTCCTGAAATTGTTGAGGTAATTGCAGTAGTCAGAATTGCAAAATTTTACTCACTGCTTCCTAATTATTCCATATCCAGGTCCATTAGCACAATTCATGCGCATACACCAGCGAGTTTAGTAATCTTCCTTTCATAGCCTCCGTGTATTATCCTGAATGTAGGTGAACTGACTCAAATGGGTTATTACTGCTTCACCTCCCTGCAAAGTAAAAAGTTTAGTTCCACCGTGACTTCATTGTTGCCACCTTACATTACAAAACAACTGCAAGGACTTCCTGGGACATTCATGATAGTCTTGCGCCACTGAAACCAACCATACCACACAATCCCTTTTCTTAAAATATTAAGCCTTATCTAAAGACCAGCTAAGCTCATCCAAAGATTTGGGGTTGATTTTGTTTCTTTTCACCCATACTACTGCTGCTGGAAGAGTGCTCTGGAAACTCATTCCGCTGGCAGTTAGAAATCTTCCTCCTATTTCCGGTTTGGGTGAGGTAACTAACAGTTCCTGTATCAACACAGTCTGCATCACTGAAAGACACTTTAAAAATCTCCTGAACTTATCTCCTTCCTGTGGTTTTAGAGAAAAATCATAACCTTCAACAGTCATTTGGTTGGGCCCATAACCTTTGTTTAACAATCCTTTAACTTCTTGCAATAAGTAAATTTTCCATTTCTTCCTAACCATTTCAGTCACCTTTTTCTGGACAAGTTCTAGTTTTAATTAATCTTTCCTGAATATGTATGAATGGAAGTATATACAGTATTTTAGAGGAAATAGGTGTTTTGAATGTCTCTCATGTTGGCAAACATAATTCTGTACTTCTGCTGGAAATACCTTAATACCTTGGGCCTAAGAAACATATTTGTTCCTGTATTTGTCACTGCATGTTGCAGTTCAGATCATAATTTTTGCTACAGTTTACCAGCATAAGTCAGCACCTAAAGAAGCAGAGCTGACCTTCACTGACCCCTGGCTTTCATTCCTGTTCCTGTGTATCCCTTCCCTTTTGCCAGCACTATCTGTGTGACTGTATAGCAAAGCAGATCAAGAAATTTATTCTGCTTCTTGTTTTGCTGTTTTTCCCGCCTTACAATTCCTGCACTAATCCCCATTTTTTCAACTTATCTAATCCTTTTTCACTCGGCACCACACAAACACTTCACTGAAGTCCTAAACTTCCACTGCATTTTGTCTACAAAATCTGCAACTGCAATGTGTGCCTGATATGTCAGTTAAAAAACTTCAGTATGCATAGCCAAATTCAAGTGGAATGACACTGCTTAAAGTGAGTTTTGCTCAGTCAGGGTGAGATGGAACAAGCCCTAGAAAACAGCTTAGGTAACCGGTGGTCCCGTGTTGGTGAGCACGACCGGTTAATGAGAAATGAGCCACTGTGTGAAGTGGGAGGAATAGGGTTAGATGGCATAAAAGAAAAGGACTGTGATGTGGACCCTGCATCAAATGAATAGGGTGTCTCAAGGAAAAGGAAGAGGAAGCAGAGTCTTCAGATGGTATACAAAGAGAATGTGAGGAAGACAGCAAAAAACCCCCAACAAACAAACAAATGAACAAACAAACAAAAACAATGGGGGAATGGAACAATGGCAGAAGGAAGGGGAAGAAAAGAGAAAGCATAAAGACCAACTTTTGGTCAACTATGACATTTCCATCACAGTCCCAAAGCAAGACACTGAAAGGGTTACTTTCCCACCCCATTCAGAGCCATACAAAGGTCAAACTGTTGTCCTGTGTCTGGACTTGTCTTTTTAACAGGTGTCACACTTGAAGTGCAGATCCAATAAAATCTAGCACACCACCAGTTATAAATAAGCTCTCCCATTCCCAGTATTAATAAAAATTGTGGGTACTATTTATTTTAAAAATATGTTTATAATATATAATTTTAAAGGCACCCCATGTAGCACATAATGGGACACTGCAAATTGGTTATATAATAAGTACGTAGAAGCAAGAACAATATAAACAGTGGTTTGCAGCCTTGACCCTATGGTGTTTCCTGCCACAATGAAAGTAAAAACACATGTTCCCTGACAACCATCAAGCACTTTGTCACTGCTGTTGGACATTTTGCTGCCTTAGGGCTTGTCTATATGGAAAGCTACATTGGTTTAGCTGTGTTTCATTTGCTGCAAAGGGCTGTGTGAATTCTTATTTTGACTTAAATCAGACTTATTTCAGTTTAGCTCAACAAATTAAAGGTCAGATAAAGCCTGAGTAACTGTTGATTAGGACAATCATGGTTCTAATCAATTGCTTACAATTATAGTGCTGCCTGCACTGGCAAAAGCTTCTTTTTTGGTAGCTTATCTTGATGAAGCTTTGTCAAATTCCTTAGACTGTTCTAATTGACTTAAATTGTGCCTGAATGGTCCTTACAATCTGGTGTTACATGAGTTAATGTAACTGAATCTTTTCTGCTGCTGAATGCAGAATGTATATATAAAATACTAAGTTCAGTGGGAAAGTGCTGGTTATTCTAAAATTTATTTTTTTTTGTCAATTGGCACCCAAACACAGGCACTTCTCAGCATTCAGATAAAGGCAGAAGCAGCTGTCTCAGTCTTGTGTAGGCACAGGGCATTCCAAACAAAACAAGTGCTGAGAGACACCCATGGTTTCCTTAAAGCCTGCAAGAACAAGTTTGCCTCAATCTTCCTGGGTGAAGCACTTGGTAAGAATACTTAAGACTGTTGCACGAACACAGGGAAACTTACTGCTTAGGGAAATGTAATGGAAATGAAGAATTAAATGAATGGAAAACCAGCCATCATTATTCCAAAGAAGAGTGTCCACAGAAGGAGTTATACTGGTATAGTAATAGTAGGACAATTATAACACTATAATAACATCAGTATACTTCCTGAGCCTTGTTATGGAGAACCAGAACTTGTCTTCATTTTAGAGAGGCTTGTCAGCATCCTCCTTACCAAGGAAATACTCCAAGTACTTCCTCTACAGAGGAAAATGTAACAGCAGAGGAATCATTTTGCTATTTTCTGTAATTAGTTTTAGGCCAAGGCAAGTCAGGCAAACCTGGGGTGAATTTCACCTAATTGTTCCAACATTGTCACGAGCTATCTGTCACAGAAAGCAAATTATTAATTACTATTTCTATTTTTGCTGGGCAGAATGGCTCTGGTAGGTCATCCCACCACTTGAAACCTCAGTTACGCTAAGATCAGCACAACCGCATTGGCAGCACAGACATCAGATTTGTGTTTAGACTGACTGGGTGCTGTTGTGGCGTAATTAACAATTTATGCCACACATCAAACACGGACAGCAAAAACATACTTCCAAATATTCTGGGGTTTTTTTAAATGTCACTATAAACAGCCAGTTTGTATTTCATAAGACAATCAAAGATCACCGAAGTGTTAAAATTTTATGAGGGCATATTTCTCATTTTATCTTCCAAAGACCACCTCTCTTTATGTTCATAGTTAAATTAACAGGATCTGATACAGAAAAGATGAAGACTACGCGTATTTTGGGGCCTACTCACTCCTGCTAGCTTTGCCACTGGGCAAACTGCAACAGAGTTTATTTCGATTAGGAAGCTGAACAGGAGAGCCCTGCTCTTCCCACAAGCAGCTTTAGTTCTTTGAACCTCTTCCTTCACTGCCCTCCTTAAGCAAGAAAGCCCTTTACGCAACTGCAGGGAAATCGGTTGGTTACACCGACATACAACTCCAGGCATCGCGGGGCCTTTTCTGGCATGTCCTTAGCTGTCACCTCCACCCGCTTCGTGCCCCTGACTCCTGCGTGCTCTTTGCTCTGCCCTCGTCATGGAGGCCACTAAAGGCACTCTGCCCTTGTTTCACATACAGACAAGCGCCCTGCGGACATACAGCCGCTGGCGGACCCGCTCAGCGTCAGCGGTAACGGCAGGCCCCCGGCCGCGGACGGCCAGGCCGCGGGGCCTAGCACAGGCAGCAGGGCTCTCGCCCCCTTTACTGTCTCCGGAACCTGACGGGAGCCCCCCG
>NW_010530865.1:1700-10729 GCF_000687285.1 Phaethon lepturus | reverse complement strand
TTAATAAATAAAATTAAATTTAAAAATACTTCTAAAATAATATTTTTTATCTTTATCTCATCCTTTTAAATGTCTATTAATGTGTATATATTTTATAATGTACATAATATTATTGCAGTAGTAAATTTATATAATTTACAAATAAATGTACATATATTGGGAGAACGTGTTCAAGAATTTTTTACCGATATGGGTGCACAATTTAAAAAGTTTGGAGACCACTGCTATGGAAGTAAGAAGTACTTACATACTTAAAATACATACATGTATTTTAAGTCTTAAGCTATTTGTGTCAGAAAATCCACCCCATTGCCACAGTGCATGCTATAGCATATACCACATCTGCTGCTGAACTCACCTGGCACGGAGTCGGGCCTTGATGACTGACACCGGGACTGCCTGCACAAACTGCTGCCGTCGTTCCCCATGGTTAATGGTCTAACCAGAGAAAAGTGAGGGTGTGCCGGAGAGTTTGGACTTTGGCACCAGGGACTCTGATTAGGGAAAAGGGATGCAGAAGTCTCTTTCTCCCTGTAAACAGAAATTCAATTAAGTTTACCGTGTGTATTTCACACATTTTGCACATGCATGTACGTGCACAGGATATAAAATAAAATGTATATTTTATCTATTACTGCATTATTTATTGTATTGCATTAGCATATTTATTATTATATTTTGCATAGATTTACTGTGTTTACTGCACACATACCTTAAATTTATGCAATATACTTAACAAACAGCACACATATATTTAACACAGTCTGCATTTAGTTGTAGATGAAAGAACTGCAACTTCTATGTATTTTGACATATCACATTATAATTTACCATTTGCCTTTGGTTGTAGTTCTGCCAGACTTGAACTCTTTGCACGGAATTTTTACATAATTTCTCCCTGCTTCTGACTTAGTTTCTTTGGAGAGTTTGAGCAAAAGTCATTTAGACATTTTTAAGAACAAAGCTTGAGAAGAAAAGACAGTTTAACCTGTGCTGAGAACTGTTCATCTTCTGAACCTCTCCAGCCACAGTCTGGAGAAGAAATTTAGAGAAGAACAATTACCCCAACCATGAGAAGGGTCACCCACTTTCTTTGTGAAAATATATCCAGATTGGCAAATCATTTATTTTTGAAATATATTCTGGAGGGGACTTGGAAAAAAACACCAATATTGCATTCCTTACTCAAAACAATGAATGGCTCAGCTCAGGGGTTTCTGACTGAGACCTGGGTGCCCAAACTAAGCTGCCCACAGCTAGACCAATGAACCACACTTTTTCATAGTGCTGCCAATTTTAAGTTTAATACAAGGGCTAGAAGCCAGTTCAGAAGCAATTTAGAAAGCAATGGTTATCAGTCCCTAGCCCAATTCAAAGCACATTAGGCTGAGAGAAGACCAAGTTCAGGCCCACCCTTCTCAAGATGAAGGTAAATAGTTCTGCAAACATCAACATTTTTGGCTGAAAGCCTTCCAAGTTGTGATCTCCAAATAGTGCCACCCAAACAACTTGGGGCTCAAATGATAATATGTAATAACAAAGTCACATTTTAAGAAGAATTTTACTTGGATTTTACTTTCCACTTAGTCTTGACTGACAATGAATGCACTCCTATCAGGAGTTTTGGGCTATATTCCTGTTTGAAGGTTAAGGTTTATTCTTAATTTTCAAAATTCCAAAGCTTTTAAAAAATTTCTTACCAAGATGCTCGTTTAAAAGCATTCACTTAGAGAGCCAGTCTGGCACAATGCTGCAATTACAGAGTACACACAATGAACGTCAGATACCTTTTAATGAAGCTTTGTCGTCTTTTTCTTGTTTGCCATGGGTCAGCCCTCTTCCACTCTGTATCAGTTATTGTAAATTCCTGTTCATTTCCCCATCCCTGTTTTTGCTTCATTATTGAGGAAGTTGGTATAACAGCATTCTCAAATTTTTCACTTTCCTCTTTTGCCACCCATCCTTGCCTTTTGTTCCAGTAGAGAGGAGTGTACCAAGCCACAGCCTGAAAAAAAAAAAAAGAAAACCAACATATCACTGCTTATTTATATTCTACATTTTTTCATCAAGATAATTGTTTGTTGTAGACAAACCAGGAAGGGCTGAAAGGGTAGGTGTTCCAATGTACTTCTGAGTTATTTATCATTTGAAAGCTAAATACTAATCACAACCACCAAATTCCAGCTTTTCTTTGGTCTCTAAAATCCATATCCACTCTTTAAATATATTTAGGGTAGACTCATCATCTAAGACCCTTGAAATTCCACTGCTCCAATTAAGTAAACTAGACAAAGGAGAGAAAAGAGGACATGACAATTCTGCAAGTATGTCAAAGGCTGCTGAAGGAAGAAAAAGCAACCTGTTCTCCATGTCCACAGTGGCTAGGACAAGAAGGAAAGGACTAAAACTGAGGCAGACAATGCTCAGTTTAGGCACTAGGCAAGCTTTTCTGCCTGGGGACATGGTGGAGTCTCCATTACTGAAGGTCCTCCAGAACTACCTAGGCAAGCTCCAGCCAGGAGCAATCCTGGCAGAGGTAATCATGTCTTAAGTTCCCTGTCAGCCTCTGATCTCTTGGCACTGATGTAATAGCAAGTTTGGCCAGACTGAGCTAGAAGAGGAATAAATGTGAAAAGGTGAGACCAAAAGTCAACATTCACTTAACAGTTTGTAAGGTGCAAATTATGGTCCCTTGGGGAAGCTGTACAAGTTACACTGTTTATGGAAATCACAGGTCTTTTCCATATTGTCACTAGTTCGAATTTGTCTAGCTAAAAGTGATCAAAACCATAGTTGCCATTGGACAACTAGAGCGTAAAAAAATGGTCTTGGGCTCTTTCTCATCCTCGAATCAACAGAAGTTTGCCTAATACAATTGCCAAGCCAATGGCAGTTACTAAAGGACAGTCACGGGCTGAATAGCCCTGGGCATAGCTGGATCCTTCATGGCTGAAATACAGTGGAAGAGAACAGTGGGCTGGCAATTCATACTTGTAGAGCCCCTGCTTCAGTCACTGTGAGGATGTTAGCCTTTCATTCAACAAGTGGTCTCATCAATCTACTGTTTTTCTTCAGTCCTTCAGATCCTAATAATTAACATCCACACTGAAGCCAGTTTAATAGAGAGAGATCACAGCTTTGCTCTGTGTGGATTGCTTGTGCTTGATTCTATGAGGACTTTAACAACATGATCCTAAATCTCTGAAGGAAGTCTGGCAATAGAGCTGTCTGTGTAAGGAAACACAGTGATTTTGCTCGGGGCACTCACCTGACCACTAGGCTCACAGAGAATGGTAGCACAGTCAAGGCTTGTCCTAAATTTCTCCAGGTCCTTCCAAAGAAAATCCAAGGGAGGTTTGTGAAGCACTGTAGCATCTGCTGCCCAAACCTGCAAAAGATCAAGCAGCCATTAGATTAAAGACAAAATGGCACCTGGATATTGATACAATATAAGAACTCAGTAAAAACATCAGGTTTTCCTTTCCCTTTTGGATTTTTGTAACACTGGTCACTATTTGATCTGTGAAATCAAAGCTGAAAGAAGTATACTTGAAGACTCGCAGCTTAGTGTGATTATTTTCAAGTACCTCTCCTGTGGATTAACAGAGATTAGCAAAGGCACATTTTCCAAGGTGTGATAGTAAATCCTGGGCTTTTTGGTTTGGCTTGCTGAAAGAAAGATTAAAAATAGGCAGTTTCTTTTATTTTCTGAATTACCAGGGGCATTGGAAGAGATCTGTGATATCAGCTTTAAAATTCCAGTCTCTGCTTGATTCTGGATTCCCTCTGTTCAGGGAGAAGGTCTCTCTACTGGAGACTCAAAATTTTTTGCACTTTTATCCTTATACAAAAGATTTAACAATGTTGTGCTTTATAAGGTGAACACAATTATCTGTGACCTTTATTGCTAACACAGTAGCAAAAAGACCCGTTATGAAAACATTTCTCTTGCATAAGAGAACCACAACACACATTTGCAAACTTTGTCCCCAAAGGATTTGGCATTTGCCATCTGTGAGAAAATGGCTTCAACCATTTCCTGGGAGCCAAAACAAGTCTCATTCAATTTTTAAAGGAGAAGTATCTCAAAAAAAATAAAATGCTCTCTTCCAAAAGTGCTTGCCATACGGCACTCTGCCAAGGTGTATTTGTGGCTTTTTCACACATACACCAGAAAACAGAATTGACTGTGGCTTTTCTGGGCCACCGCCAGCTTGCATTTCCAGCTTTCTTGTAAGAGGGCTCATGTAGGGCTGCATTGAGCTTGGTGATGAGCATGGACTCTGCCTCTTTTTATTCTGCGAGGCCTCAATTTTTGTCTCAGAAAAAGAAACAAGCACTGGTGGTAAAAGAGGCTTCAGGCCATATTCCAACCATCTACACTGGCATCTGACTTGAGCATTTTTCCTTGGTTCATCTGTTCCTCTCACAGAGCTGGGGCCTGGAAGTCCTCCCTAGCTGGCTGGCTGACACAGATACTATTGTACAGGAATTTTAGATGCAAGAGTGGCAGCCTGAATATGACCCTTTGAAATTAATAAACCAGCAGAAATTTTCTGCTTGCGCATGCTGAAACAGAAGCTGTGGTGGACCCTCTGCCTCAGTCGTTCACCCAAGAACCCTTTAATGATAATGAGAACAGCAACCTTGTCAATGACTTCAGCACTGATCAAAGCACTTCAGAAAAGACTACTTTTGGGGTGGGTGGGAATGGTTGGTGCATCAAAGCCAGGTAAGATGAAAACATGTCTGGGGAGATCGGCTGTCTTGCAGCCAGCGCAGCAGCCAGCATCTTTACCCAGCACAGCAATGGCTGTGCCCACTCTGAGGGTGGGTACATCCCAGAGGCTGCTGGAGGCCACGTGCAGACACCAGCAGATGTTTCTCAGCTACAGCCACAGCTACAACTGAGCCTTGGTGACATTTAGTTCACACATTCAAGCCTTTTTCATTACCATGGATATCAGATGCATATATTTGTTGTTTTCTATTTAAAGCTTTTCTGGGGTATGATGAAGTCATCTGACTCTTTGCATCTTAGATCCTACCTAGCTCTCTAACTCTTATTCAAACTGGCAAAAAGATACATCTGAACTAGCTGGAGGGGAAGTAATTTTTGAAGAGCAGCAGCCCATGCACTGAATTTTTAATGTATAATTCTGGCATGACATCAACAGAGAGCACATCATTATCTTCTTTTTACAGAATAGGAAACAAAGGCACAGAGTGTCATCATTTTGCCTATAGTCATCCAAGGCAAAGCCAGGAAAAGAGTCCCATTGCCAGAAAGTGGTTTATAGCTTTCTCTGCTGGATAACAGCTGTCCTCAGATAGTGGGTACGGTCTGGAAAGCAACATAATTTTTCTTTTTATTTTAAGTTGAGACCCTACTATAGTGATACTTCAGGCTATACACAAACCCATATGAATTGCTTCAGTAGCAACACATAAAAGTAGTTTCCTTTACAGTTCTACTATTTGTGGGTTTCCTATTCAAGGTTCAGACCCTCTATTGGCAAACGCTGGCACAACTCAATATCCTGACAGTATGGGGAGCTTTTTATGGGAGCAATTGTTGGAAAAAGGAATATATCCAACAAGGATTTTCCAAGATAGCTTCCCATTGCTGGGCAACATGAAATACTGGACTTGTCATGCAAATATCATGCTTGTACTGATAATAGACATTAGCAGCTTCTTCTGAATTCATCATTAGTTGTGGGTGTTAGCCTTTCTGAAAATACAGACTGAAATTTGACTCTATACCATCAGGCTAAGAGTGTACCCTAGCCTGCCAGCTGAGAAAAGGCACTCAAACCCCAAACACTCACCGTCACAGTGGAGTTGGGCCCCATCCTGGTCTCAGGAGGAAACCGAAATACAGCCACTGGTTGACCTTCGACATCCTGCTTCAAGAGATAATCCCCAATGCTTTGCTCTTTTTCAGGGGCACAATTCAGGATTGTTACAAAATGACCACCTGGATCAACTTCAGCGATTTTCAAATTTCCAGTAGCACTGAAAGAACAGAATTTGATGTGAAAGTGTAAAAGCATTGCTTAATTGAAAAAATACATGTATTTCCTTATAACAACTAGCCTAGATGTCAGTAATTAATGGTAAGTAAACATACCACAGGCAGAATATTTTCAGCACTGCCATTCTACTTTTTATGCAGTGCCTTTCATCTGAAAACATCCATTTGCCTTAAAATTAGTATATTCTCTTTCACACTTAGGTAGCATCCATTACCATCAAAAATTAAAAGATTCTTTGTGGGGCAAAAAGTCATCAGTATACCATTTGAATTTATTTTTGTCTACATCTATATAGGCTACTACCTCTAAGGTTGTCTTGGGTATTTAGCCTAGTATGATTAGTGGGAGTTGTGTAGCTGACTCCTTTCATAAGTTTAGAAAAGTCCTCCGGTCCATCAGTATACCTTTCTCCTTCTGCCTCACATTGTTTTTTCCTTCCTGGAGAAAGACAAATCTTCATTATTAACACTTCATTATTAACACAGAGAGACTCCATGCTACAAGACTGAGATTTCATCCCTTCCTTGTTTCAAAATCACAACAAAGCGAGGTCTGTTTTGCATCTGCAGTAAGATCAGGGACTTTTGTGTGAGCAAGGGAACACTCAATCTCCCTTAAGTACTGGAAAACAAATTTATCACTTGAGTGTTCCTTTAAGTAGTGCACATGTCAAGGGAGTAATTTTAAACACTCGGTACCAGATTGTAATACTCATCATATGTCTTATTAGACAGGTTGTGAATGAAGTCTAAGAATCATTCAGCTTTTGATGCGGCATCTACTGCTATAAATTTCATTATTTAGCACTGGTGCAGTGCCTTGTCTGTCTTTTGTGTGTGTAATGCTTTTGCCCTTGCCACATTCGTTTTGTTCCAGTAAGTTTAAGTCATAGACCTCTGTGTGTATAGAAAAGGTTGACCCAACAGCCCAGACAGCCTATGTGCTTGCCTAACATAGCCAAATCCTCATGGACAGTGTGACAAATACTGCCCACCCACCCCAAATAATTCAGCTGTGTGGTGTAGCAGTGAGTCATACTTGCTCACAACAGCCAGGCTGCCTCCAGGCTGCCACTGGCATTGATAGATTTGGAAGCAGAACCATGGGGAACTGCCCCCTCCCCAGCCAGAGAAGACATGAACAGCGAATGTAACACTTGGCTGCCTCTCCTCTGCCTTCCCGCAAACTTTGGGACTCCAGAGCATCCCTCCTCCCACTCAGTCCTGGTCTATTTGTGCTTCATGTCAGCAAGAAGAGACCTGGAGACAGCTTACCAGAGAGGCAGAGCCTCGGAGGGCCTTTGGCAGCCCGGTCAAGCTGAGGGGCTCCTCACCTTCAGACTCTCCCCCTCTTCTGGCTGCTTGCTTTCATCTGCCTGCCACAGCTTGGCATGTTTTTCCTTCCTCCCTGCTCACAGGACCACACTCTAAGCTGGATTGCTGAAATAACCCAGCGTAAAAGTTTTTTGGGGGATGTTATTTTAACCTGAGCTTTTCTGGCAGCCTCTGCAAGCTGCTGTATCAGGGCAGCTGAAGGGATGGACAGCTGCGCTTTAAAACTGCAAAGAGCTGATGCAGAGAATGATTCTTCGGGATCCCTCGGTCTGTAAGTCATCATTTACACATGCAGTAGACATGCAGATGTAAAATGCTGTGACTCAAATCCAGAGTTGCTTTCTACATACATCGCTACAGTCCCAGAGCTCCAGCAGTGGCCTAAGACTCCACTGGACTCTAAAAACAGAATGACACGGGCAACAAAGAGAAATCTCTGACATTTTTGCCCTCTGGAAGGATGCAGAGCCAGTTAATGTGAGAAGACTTTTAAACCATACAGAAGGCAAAGATCTTCCTGATCTCCCACTTCTCTCTATCTGTGCAAGGAAAGTGAAGGAAAAGCTTTGGGTGCCAGAATGTACTTAGGAGGAGGACAGGAAAAAGCAGATGGGGAAAGACACCTCCTAAAACAGTCTTAAAAGGCCATTTGATGATGTAACATTGTAAACAACAGAATCCTGGTTGATAAAGGAGTGAATAATGAAGGTCCGGGGTAGTGTGACGTTCCCTGAACAGGACCTGATGTTGAACCTAGTGAAGCCAGGGACACTTGGGAACATAGAAAACTCCTGTCAGCCAGGAGTTTTTGATACAACACACAGGACTGGTAAAGGAGCAAATGATAGGACATGGTTAATTTGGTGTTGGAAGCTGCTGAAGCATGCAGTGCAGAGCTGTCAGCTTTGGTCCATGCAACTCGCTGCCTCACAGCCATGCTGGCTGAAGAAGGTGGTCAGATCCAAAGCTGCAAGGGGTAAATAGTAAGGTTGGCTCAACCATGCCTAAGGGTGAATCGGGCAAGAGCTGTTAGTGATAAAGAAGAGTAAATGGGCTTGATCATCCTTCAGTCTCAAATGCTTCTCAATTAATTGGGCACTATCCTGTGCCAGCTCAGAGAGCACAGTACTTTTGATGGGTATGGGATGGGAATGCATGATCATGCAATTCTCCTTCCGGGCATGAAAATATATTCTCATTCTGTAGACCACTCCCAGCACCTAGAAGAGCCTAGGAGGAGCTGTCAGCTCTTGATGGTCCTGCTCTGGGTGGGATTTCCAAGGTAATGGCTCTCTGGCATCTCCCTTTTGTTCCTGGGAGAAGCCATCCACCGGTCCCCTGACTCATCCCGGGATTAACAGCAACCTTTATTCTCTTCCCTCACATCCCAAACACAGTCTCTAAGTCAAGAGCCCCTTTTTTGTTAACATATATAAATCTAAAAAAACCTCCTTAAGAATCAGTGTAAGTTTTTCATATAGGCATGGGGTCTGCACATAGCAAAAGAGAGAGAAGTGGAAGAAAAGAAGAAAGGAAGGAGAGCAGGCAGGTCCACATCTGACACCAGGGACCTTGACTCCACTCACCATAAAACTTAAGAGCAGGTACAATTCTCCTCGTTTTACTTACAAGAGAAAGTGAAGCACTCTCACACACA
>NW_010530865.1:0-1669 GCF_000687285.1 Phaethon lepturus | reverse complement strand
ACTCTTTCCTGCTCTTTTTCTCAGAGACTTCTATCTTTAGTCAGTCATCTTTGCTGCATTTTTCTTTAACTTGTAAGGGGATAATCTTCCAGATTTTGAGGGGCCCCTTTCTCGGAGGAATTCCTGGGGATATAGCCCCTATTTGATGAAATGCAGAGTGACTAAATTAACAAAAGACTGACTAAAGGTAAGATTATCTGTTTGAACTGGAAATCCTGTTTTACAAGCGACTATTTTTAAGAAACCCTATAACATAAAAAGGGTATGCTTGTACCTTCATGTTCCGGTCTATTATTTTCTGCCAAACAAGATTCTGAATTTATGAATACCACTATCTGTGTGTATGTCTCATTGGGAATTTGGACCTTAGCCTGCATACTTCCTGCCCTCGAACTTAAAAATCCCAAATGTATAGGCACCATTTCAACTAATTTCCCCAAACCCATTCAGTTTTTGCACTCTGTCTAAGTGTACATGCAGCTCTTAGTCCCATGCCAAAGCCCTACGTGTAACAGGAGAGAGGGAGCTGGTGGGGTAAGTGAGACCTGTAGGATTTCTCTGTGAATTTGTATAGCCAGCTAAGCTGCTGGATGGCAACAGACTTTTGTGAGTTTAAATAAGGGAGTAACTTCTCTAAGGAGATGTTCACTGAAGGCTTCAAAGCTTTTTTTTGGCAAGGTAGTTTGCCTTTCAAAATAGTGGACCAGCTCCTGTGAGACAGGAGTTAAAGTGCTAAAGTGCGTGGACGAGAGGTCGATGCGTGTTGGTGCTGTAGTTTCTTCTGCTATGTGCTAATACTATCTGGCGGAACAGAATCCAAAGTTTTCTATAATGTACATAGCACTGCACATTGCAGAGGGGGAAAAAAATGTCAGTGCTCTTGGCAGCATGGGGTGCATCAGCCATGGACTTACAAGCTACCATTAAGGTGCTATTTGAACTGCTCCTCTCTGAGCTGATAGAGGTAGTAATAAGGCATTTTAACTATAAAACGCTCCAATAATTCAAGTCTTTCTAAGCTCCTAAGTCTTTAAGAAAGTCACAGAATGATACTATTATTAGATTGGGAAAGGCTTATCTCCAGAAGTACAAATGTATTATTTGTATGCCAACAGATTTAACTATACTAGAGGGACAGCACAGGAAAAGTCCCGGGAGAAGGCTCAGCTCACTCTTTGTGAAAGGCTGTGAAATGTTGCATACGTTGTAGCTGTATGCAACTGTAGGTCTGAAATGCCAAAGTTCAGCTGGGATCCTGAGTGCTTTAGAGATAAGAGCTTCAACTTAGCTCATCCTTGGTATGTAGCACATGCACTTAGTACAAAACAGATATTGATGATTTTCAACAGCCATGCACAGAACTTCAAATACCAGTTTCTATTTATCTTGGTTTCTGCAAAACAGACAACCCAAAAATACAGCAGATTTAACACTGCTCAGGTGTGAAAGTCAGGCAAAGGTTTAGGGCAACATTCACATTGAACAGACACTATGACTGTCTCTAAACATCAGTGCCAGGACAAACGTGACAATACTATCACCCATCTCGCACACAGCTAATAGCTGAAAATCCTAATGCAGTGAATCCTGATGCTGCTGAAAATTCCAATGCCATTGAAAATCATAGAATCGTAGAACTTTTGGGTTGAAAGGGACCTTTAAAGGCCAT
>NW_010530864.1:6569-8335 GCF_000687285.1 Phaethon lepturus | reverse complement strand
GGGGTACTCTGGAGCAGGGAGGGGAGAAAAGGGCTGAGAAAATTTTGGATGGAGAGATGGGGCTGAGTCTGAGCTTTACAGGTGACGTGGCTCTCTAGATAAACCGAAACTGGGATAAGGAACAAATAATATAATGCTGATTTTACGCTGTCGATGCTGATTCTTCAAACCCAGAATACCCTAAAATAAGCTATTAGAGATATTGCCTCTTTTCTTTGCTGCTCTCGTTTGTAACGCCACAGATGAGGACTGGCTTAGTTCTGCACTTGATTTACTTTTTATATTGAGATTTAACACTGGATCTCCAGTTATGGTTTGAATGCAGAATTGTATTTGAGATTTTTAAAGTACCTTTATTAAAACGTAAAACTAATTTTACAGTTCTGACAGGTCTTATTTAAATACCCAGTGCCAGATGCCTTTTGTCCCAAGTGACTCTAGGGGAAAAAAAAAAAAAAAAGACCTTTAAAACTTCTCATGCAATTAAAATGCAGTAAAAGGCAAGTAAATAGTTTTACCCATGCTGTGGACTGGGGGTAATAGTTTAAGAAAATCCTCGGAATGAATGTGTTTCCAAAAATAAATATATGAAACCAAAGGTGCTAAAGGCAAAGTTAACGTGATACCTGATTTTACGTTGTTATTGCTGTTGCTGCTGCTCTGAGAACAGTTGAAAGAATAGTGCTATGTCTGTAGGGAGAGACCTTTTCAAAGGGACTGGTGCAGAGGACCCTCCTCTAAGGTGCTTCACCCGAGGGGCTCGCTTTGGCTGCAGTTGCTTCCGGAGGCTGTGTCCCCCCAGGTGCTGTAGAAGATCAGTTCTTGTTCACCTCTTTCAACCCTGACCCAAGAATAGTCACGCTCATATTCTTATCTAAGAGTGACAATTTGCTATGCTTTGTTTAATAATATGCTATCTTTTATTTGGCAAAAGTGAGCTTCAGCAGCACAAGCATTAAAAAGTCCAATAACTTTGAAATTGTCTTTGCGTCCACTTGTAAGAGCAAACCCTGTTTAAAATCTTAAAACATAGAGGAATTTTCCCCATGTGCCAAAACGTTTTTTCTGGTAGGTTGTGCTGCTGCCTCTGCTCCTCTATGTTCCAGAGCCACAAGAATCCCATTGAAAATACCGGCGCATCCCGCAACTTTATTTCCAGCGTATTTTTTACTTGCAGGAAGAAAGGAAAGTTACAATGAGCCCCTTTGAGAAAATGTGTGAGCGTGTTTATAGTCCTATCCATAAAATTAATTGTCATAATTTCGACTTTTACTGGCACAGAATAAGAAACCTGCTTGGTAGAACTTAACATCTATGTCTATCAGGCATGGCTGATAATCTTACTCCAACTAACACTGCAAATGCTTTACGCACTTCTCCTGATTAGCCCCGTTTTGGAGCACTCACAAATACAACAGTGGAACCTGGATGGGACTAACTTTTGGAGTATGTGAAACCATCATGGTGTTGGCATACGGGAGAGATTTATGTGTTTGGGACTCCTCGGTAAGAGGATATGGTGGTGCTAACATCACACCTACTTCATTGCTGAGGACGAGCAGCCAACCACCAGGTTGCCCAAGAGGGACAGGCGAGGGCTTCAGAGGAAATGTGGTCTTGTCCTACGGTTCTGGCCACAGATAAAGCAGCCTTGGAGAAGCAAGAGTACATGGGGTTCCCATAGTTGTCATTCTCCACTTATTGTTATTTTTCTGTACATCAGTATTTTTATTGGGTTCAGCTGAGACTGGGAACAAGAGAGTCAA
>NW_010530864.1:1923-6538 GCF_000687285.1 Phaethon lepturus | reverse complement strand
AGGATTTGTTCTTGCGGTAATTCTAACCCTCTGCGGGACGGGAAAGGTTCACGCTATTTCCAGACCCAAGAGACTCCAGTGCTTTGGATGCGTTTCAGCTCGGCGCGCCGGGCCAGGTTCTGAGGTCCTTGTCTGTTGGGCTTGACTATGTCAGTAGGAGTTTATTCAAATGAGAATGATCAAAGACATCAGGGTTTGGCCCTTTATTTTTCATTTTAGGTGCCTTTTCAAGCATAACAGAGCTTCTGAACTTTTTTGAGGCTCATCCTTCACTAATTCCAGACTTGGAGCCTGGCAGCTTGTCAAGCAGTTTTCCTGCCTCTGTAGCAATACTGTCCACTTGAGCAGTGCTTGGAGGCAGCAAGACACCCTGGTGAGATAGAGGAATTTCTGTGCTAACATTTTTAACGTTTCTCTTTCCAGGCCTACTTCTTAGTCATTGCGAGCGTGCAGGTGGCAAAGTTCAGTGCAGAATTTGTTCACTGCCGCTCCCTGCCCGAGCGTTTTTAAAGCACGCAACCCATCGCCTCCAGTTTTACTGAATCTTGTCTAAATAAACTTGTTCACCATTGCTGAAGCAACTGCCAAAATATTTTCGGTGTCTCTTATGGTGAATTATGTATAAAACATCTGCAAGAGGCCAAGTCTGATTCCCCACTGCTTAATCCTGTTTTCTTAGATCTGCAAACGGGCGCAAGTAGCTCCATGTCAGAATGACAGTACTTTATGTTCGTTTTTCACATGAGTAAACGATGACCAGACTCTGGGTAGTGCAGGCTTGGGCCAGTAACGTGGTACTTGCAATTTTAACGTTGTCCTCAGGTATTTTTTATGTTTTGTTTTTCATAGAATTGCAGATTCGAGGATTTATTAAATTTTTATTTAAGTTGGGCTAGATCTCTAAGATCTACCTGGGCATTTATTCTGGTTTTACATCGGCTAAACTATCTAACGATTTTCATATGCATGGACTTGTTAAAGACCTCGGATTAGCGAATTTTCATTTAAGCTTCTCCCAAGATGTGGCGAATAGAGTTAGCTTATAGAGACTGTATCTGGAAGCCTTGTCACCCTTCAGGAGCCAGAGTGGACAGTCCTGAAAAGAGTACTACTTTGTTTCAGAATCTCCTTTTTCCCTTGCTATTGCCATTCTGGCATAAGCAACACATCTCCTACGGGGCAGGGAGGCAGGTTCTCCCTAGAGCTGGTCCCCGAGACGCCTGGGGAACACCAGCAGCTTGGCATCATTCCCTGGGCATGTCTTGTTAGCGGAATTTTTTGGGTAGGCGTCCCTAAAGGCAAGACCACCGTCATGGTGCAACAGGCTTAAATAGCAGAGGTTTCGCTAGCGGGTGAGCGATCTCTTATTGCCCGAATATCTCGGTCTGTGCACCCCATGGGGTTAACTGCTGCCGCAGCCCGTCACGCTCGCACCTCTGCCCTGGGCTGGGTACTCAGGCTGGTGTGGTTGGCGCCAGTGTGGGTATTTCCGCACATCTTGGCCTTGTGTCATGTAGACATGCCCAGCGAGCCGAGGGGATAGCTCAGCGTCCTGGAAATGGAGCAGGATGCCTTTTCGGCATTGGGTGGTTCTCTGCAGACGAGAGTGCCTGAAGGTGTCTCGCGGAGGCTGAAGCTCCTGTCAGCCAGTGCAGAGGTGGGACCCAGAGGAGGATGTACCGCAGTGCACCAGGGAGGGGGACTTTAGCCCCTTCTCTGTTAAAAATGTCACGATCCCCTGCTTTTCCCCATCGCATCGAGCCCTCGCGGCGGTTGCGGGTGTGCAGGGCGAGGAGACAGCCCTGCGGAGGGCTGGGGAGGGGGGGAGTTCACACCTCCGTCTCCAGAGCTGTGCTCCCAGCGTGTCCGACCATGCAGCCGGTGGCAGAGGCGGGACCCTGAAGCCGTGCAGGGGTCTTTATCAGCATTCGAGGGACTTCCGATGTCTGTGAAGTCCTTTGTGTGAAACTATTGCAGGATCAGGTTGCTGCAGTGTAAGTGCCTTTGAGGTCTTGGCTGCATGGTAGATTTTCTTCTGATGTCTCCCATGCAAATATTTAACCTGTCTGGTTCCCGAGAGCTCCTAAGGCTGTTACGCGGGTGGCAGGTTGTTTCTGGAGTCTTTCCTTTGTTCACACAGAGCTCTCAGTCCTGTTCCCCTTCCCGCCCCAAAATCAGGCATGGAGAAGCGCCACGGGGGACTTGGCATTGGGGGTCTGTTAATGCGTTGGTGCTCCAAAGGGCTTGTGCCCCCCAAATCATGCCTTTTTCCCTAACTGCATCAGAGGACTGAGTAAAAGACACGATGTTTAAATGAGGTTTGAAAGAAAACCGCATTTAGAGAGACGGCGGTTGTAAAAGGCTGGGTTAAGGGTGAGCACGCTGCTCTCTGCGCAGTCCCCCTGCTCTAAAACCAGGTAGTTCCTTGCTCGTGCAAAGTGATGGCTTAAATAAGAAAATACCTGGAGCCTGGGTATTGGAGCTGCTCTTACTCCACCTCCCCACAACCATCCCTTTTAATAATTTGACATACATATCCTATGCTCGCTCAAGACAGACTCGATGAGCTAATTGCAGTGGTATGTGGGTCAGAGCTCTGCCCTCCTGAGCACCAGCCTTATTGATTTCCGTGGTTATTCCTGATTTGGACCTGAATAATTGAGAAGGGACTTGGGTTGTATGGGTTATAACTATTTAAAATGACACAGTTTGGAGGAATATACAGGTTTTGTGCAAAGAAAACTCGAGGATGCAGCCTAGATTCCCTCACACTTGTTCGTAGCCTGTGGGCTTTATTAGACCCTCCAGACTTTACCTAATTTTGGCGTTATTCCCTCGTCATTACGTCATGTGGAGTGGAGACAGGGTCATTCTCTCCTACGTTGTGGTCCTGTAAAGGATTCACATGGGTTTGGTAACGGGGTAGGCAGTGTTTGAACAGGGTTCTACTATTTTAAGCACCCCTGGCCGTACTGGGGTTCACGCTGGAAGCTTCCATCTTACCAGAAAGTAAATTTTACTCTCCTGTCAGGTGCAATATATGCAGGGAACTATGGGAATGCACTTTGTCTTGGTTCAAAGCAATGGTTACTAAACTGGAGAGCTGCTCTCCATCACAGATGCTGTGGTCCCAGCCTCGGCGTATCTGCACATACCTCTTCTTCATTAACTGGAAAAGGTTTCAAGTGCCAAGAATGGTTTTGCTGCCTTTGTAACTGCATGAGAAAAAAAGTGCAACAAAAGCAACAAAATCTCAGTCCCCTCTGAGAACCTTTTCCCCAGAAATCCGTTTTAGCTGGCCTGGTTCAAGATGCCCATGGGCAGTGTAAATGGCTGTAGCTTCTTTTTCTCTGTGGTTCCTTTTGCGGGATTTGTACCTGGGAAAAAAAAGAAAAAAAAAAAAAGAGGCAATGGTGGATAGACTCAAAGTATCCAGTCCTTCTGCACCTTCCTTGTTTTCTCCTTTATCTCTTTATTTATCTGAAACTGGCTGGCGCTTAGGCTTTTCTGATAGGTACATGTAAACCTCACACTTCTCAGGTGCCCTCTTTCTCCTTTCTTTCCCTGTGCTTTTCTGGCTCCTGTCCTCCCACTCCCAGGAAATATTTGAAAGATAATTTGGCATATTTTCTGCCACCTTCACATATCTCCCTGACTTCATGTTTTCTTAGCTGGAAGATAGCTTTTCAATGTATATATGTAATCCTTTTCACCTAGACATGTGAGGAATTCCAGTCTCTTCCAGTGGGAGTTTTCAGGAAGGTTTAGGTTAAATGGGCCAATAAGGCAAAAGCATGTAGCAGAAGATCTCACCCTCTAAAGACATCTTTTCTCTTTAACTCTTTTTTTTTTTCCTTTTTTTTTTTCCCCCTGGAAAATGTATCAGAATATCTAGCTGTCAAAGAATTTAAACAATAATACCTGATCTGAAGGCTAGAGTGCAGGGCTTTTGAAAATAAAGATTGTAATCTCTCTACGGTGTATCCAGGGACTAATGGAGCTGGAAGGCAGGTGGCCTGAGCAGCAGAGACTGCCATGGGGACACTGCTCCAGCTTGGTGGGACTTATTTTACCTGACCTCTCAACGGACATTCACTTGGATTTTCTCTGGTGCTTTTGTTGTGGCCGTAACATCTTCATCATAGAAACAAGACAGTGAGCCAAGTCCAATTTACATTAATTTAAATGCTGTTGGTGATGGCTGAGCTCTTCCCCTGCTACGCGTGAGTGGGGTGTGAGACCTCGGCAGCCGCTTCTGCTGGGCTAGCCTCCATCCCCCAGAAACTCTTGTTGCAGCATTCAGGGCTGGGTTCATCCCAGCTGATTTTAGCTGACTAGATGTGTTGTCCAAGGTCCCTGTCTTGGCTTCTGAGAGAATTTAGGGAGATGCCTGTTGTAACAAGGAGAATCCGCTGAAATGGGTACCTTAGGCTGGAAGCCAACTGGATTATGAACCCAACCCTAAAGCTGCACTGATTCCTCTTTTAGGAAAAGAGATCAAGGATCCCTAGAAATAAGAATGTGTTTCCAACATCTTAAGACTCGGATTTTGCAGAAGTGGGTACCCATGGGTGGCCTTAGGCTGTACTTCAGCAGCTAGGATCACAGCAAGGAG
>NW_010530864.1:0-1892 GCF_000687285.1 Phaethon lepturus | reverse complement strand
ACCCAAGCGCGCAGCCAGCTCCTGCTGACCCTCCTTCCCGCTGCTCCCCACTCCTTGACATTGGGTGCAGGATGATCTCTGGGGCTCATGAGCCTCCTTGGGGTGCTGGGGTATGTATGCCGGCGTTTTTATGGGTGTGAGTGCTGCACTGGGTGCTTGCCTATCTGCTGCTACTTGTTCCATGCTGTGGCACTAGCCCGAGAGGGGTCTCAGCACCAGCGTAACCTTTGCAGCCTGCAGGAAAGGTGACTTCCATTTAGTTCTAAATTATGACATTATTTTATTAGATCTTTAAACTTTATTTAAATTCTTTATTTAAAAAGGGGGAGGAAGGTATCATATTTTAATTAGTAGTGGTGTCAAAGGAGACCTAGATTAATTATTTGAAATCACTCCATCCAGATGGTTTTAATTTTCACAGCAGGGAACCGGCATCTTTTTAAGGTGATATTTTTCAAATTAAAATCAGCTTGGATATTACTCATACTGGCTGCAGAGAGAGGGGGTGGGGAAGGCAAGCCGGCATGCCCCGTGTTTGTCCATCTGAGCGTGGGCTGCCGGGGGGACCTGCGTCGGAGCGGTGCGGGTTGCCGACTGTCCGGTGGGACTGCGGATCGAGGCTCTCACATTGGAGTGCTTTATCAGCATGAGCTCCTACTTTGGCAGGCCAGAACCCATATCTGATATTCAGCGTTACTCTCAGCAGCTTTAGTTGCAGCGCTGAGACGGGAACAGATGGGGGATGCTTTGCAGCTTGGACGGAAACGTGCTGTGTCCTGTTCTTGTCTGTGTGCAAGCTTGTGGAGCCCTCACTTGACCACTTCGATGGGTGGCCCTGGGTCCATTTGCGCACCTGGGTGGGTTCGACACTGTAGATCTGTGGGCAACTCCTTGGTACCCTGGGTGTTGGCCGTGGTTCTTGGGCCAATCTTTGGGGCCTCTTGTGCTGGCTCCATAACCTTCCATCGTGTGCGGGCTGCTGCTTTCCCCATCTGAAGCTAACCATTAGTCCTCTCTCATGCCCTTGTTCATTTGAGGGGAAGACCTTTCACTGTCACCTCATTAAAGATAGTCCTACCTCTGGCTGTTCCCCGGTTTGTTAATGTTGCGTTGCCTCTGAGCAGTCTCCCTGAACTTCTTGAAGCAGTGGGCATTCACCAAGTTATATACCATATTGCTCATCTTCCCCTTGAAGACCCATCTTTGACCCTGTGCCATCCTCCCCCATCCTGGCTTTGCTCATCTTTATAGCCTTACCACGATGGAATATTTCTGGTTTGTGTGGCCCTTCCTCACTGAAGTGTGTGGGTAGTCCCTGCTTCGATATTTGAAAAGTCATGGCAGTCAGGTGAAGTCTCTGGAGACTGGAAAAAAGGGAAACATCGCACCAATTTTTAAAAAAGGTAGCAAGGAGGACCCTGGGAACTACTGACCCGTCAGCCTCACCTCTGTGCCTGGGATGATCATGGAGCAGATCCTTCTAGAAGCTCTGCTAAGGCACATGGAGGACAGGGAGATGTTCGAGACAGCCAGCATGGCTTCACCAAGGGCAAGTCCTGCCTGACCAACCTAGTGGCTTTCTATGACAGAGTGACCACATCAGTGGGCAAGGGAAGAGCTACGGATGTCGTCTAACTGGACTTCTGTAAGGCCTTTGACACGGTCCCCCATAACTTCCTTCTCTCTACATTGGAGAGATATGGATTTGATGGGTGGACTATTTGGTGCATGAGGAATTGGTTGGATGGTCTCATCCAGAGGGTAGTGGTCAATGGCTCAATGCCCAGATGGAGATCTGTGACGAGCAGTGTCCCTCAGGGGTCTGTACTGGGACCAGCACTCTTCAATATTTTCATCGATGACATAGACAATGGGGTCGAGGGCACCCTCAG
>NW_010530863.1:0-1206 GCF_000687285.1 Phaethon lepturus | reverse complement strand
CTGTTGCTGCACTGCTGTCGCCCTGACTCTGCAGGTGCCTTTTGCTACTTGGTTATCTCGCATTTTCCCGCGAGGGCTTGCATCAGCCCGTGGCCCCAGGAAATTCTCTGCCTGCACCCCAGTCTCTTGGCTGTGGTCCATACCCGTGATCCACCATTCCCGGCGGCCGAGGAATGACGCAAGGGAAGCCAAGTGTCCTGCCCAGGCAGGGAATGCCCTGGGCTGGATGTCTGGAAAGCTGCTCTTTGTACCTTCCATGCTCCACCAAACCGGAGCCGCTTGGTTTTCCGGGGACAGTGTTACCCCTGTTCCTGCACCAAGATGTCCCCTCCCACCGCCACCCTCCCTCGTGGGACACCAGGCTCAGGCAGGCGAGGTCGGACTCGCTGACCCTGCACAGGGCAGTTTGTTGGCCTTAATTTCTGCATCACCAAAGCCAAGGTCAGGGATGGAGCAGCCAGGACAGGCGAGTGTCCCTTGGCCACCACAACAGGCTGGAAAACCTAGGATTGCTTGGAAACCCTCCAGAGTAACCTCTTCCTGAGGGTCTGCTCTAACAACAGCTACAGTATTTCAGTTGTAAGGGTGATAGAAGGATAAAATTCAGTTTTGCCCCTCCAGGTATAACTGCAGCATGGCCGGGAACCGGGGCTGTGCCCAGGCGCACACCGAGCACACGATGGACATCCAGTCCCAGGGTGGTCCAGGTACTCCCCAGCTTGTTCCTGCAGCGGCAAGGCTCTGATGGTCTGAAGTCCCAGCTGCCTTCCAAAGAAAACCTCTGACTGGTGGATACAGCAGCTTCGGGACAGGCCTGGAGATCCCCCAGGAGCTCCTGCTGTGCCTAAAGTCAATGGAGAAGCACCACTCACGCGTCTCCATGTGCGGAGGAACACCCTGCAGGGACAACCTGGGCGTCCCATGGCTTCCCCAGGTGGTTCCTGCTGCAGCACCAACCAAACCGCGCACTAGACAAGTCGTAATAGCAGAAGGTATGTTTAAGGTAGATAGGAGATGTTTTGTAGGTAGTTGAAGGTAATTAATAACAGATCAGGCAGGTGATCGTGCAGGACCGGGTGCGTCTAAGCTTGGGGAGTCTCACCTGCTCCAGCTAGCGATGCTGCTACAAGGACATTTGCAACTTGACAGTAACCAACGGCACCTCGAATACGGCATTCAGTGTTGGGCCCCTCACGACAAGAAGGA
>NW_010530862.1:0-23302 GCF_000687285.1 Phaethon lepturus | reverse complement strand
CGCCGCCGGGGCAGCCAGGGACAGCAAAAGCCTCCATTTTGTGCCCCAAGTGGAGGGGAAGTCCATGGGCTACAGGACCAGCTGGGAAAGAGCAGCTGGAAACCGGAGCAAGGCAGCCATGCAAGGCTCCTGGCGACTCGAAGGCTGACTGCAACGCTGACACTCTCCATCTGGAGAGGGCAAGGGCGATGAAATACTATAGCCCCATCAAGGGGCCATAAACATTACGGACCTGATGATGACGATCACTGCTATTTGGGCATAACTGGAGAAAAGGTAGAGAATTTAACCCCGGGACAGCAGCTTCTATGTACAAGCGAGGTCTGCTCATCTTCAGGTTAGTTTTACAACCAAAGAGGAGAAACTGCCTCTTTTATTTGGCAGTAATTTGGTGTAGAGCTCTCACCAGGAAAAGAGAAGGAAAAATAAACTAAAACCTCCTAGTACATTTAAAACAAGCTGTCACTAGGTTAACCAAGCCCCAAAGAAGGCACGTAGTATTCGCTCTTAGCAAATTCACTTACTGATTATCAAATCAATTTAGTGCTTCACCAAAGTGCCCATCATCCCTCAAGGCTGTCGCCACACCTGTCAACAACAACCAGGCGCCGACTCCTCTCTTAAGGACATAACATGTGTCAAATTGAAGGTCCTATTCAAATCACAGCTTCCTGCCAGTTCTGATCTCCTCTTCCATCTTTCACTCCATAATCTGCTTAAAACGAACAAAACCCTCCGGTTTTGAAAGTGCTGAACTTCCCGCCTGCCAGCAAGGCCGGCGGTGGCGCGGCAGGGGTGGCCCCGGCCCCGCAGGCTGCCGCAGCAAAGCGCCCGTCGATGCCAAGAGACAGAGGTACACACAATTCCTCCCAGGAGCTCAGAGGGCAGCCAGTGATCTTTCCAGTCTACAGCACAAAAAGGATTTTTTTGTTGTTGATGTTGTTAGATAAATAGGCCTTTTTCAACATGAGTTTCTCCCTTGCTGGAGACAGAACATATACATGGTGCAATCATGGAAACAATACTGCCCTGCTGTACATCTCCTGTCCTTCACAACAGCACTCGTTAAAAATTAAACTTCCAGTCCCATTTAAATTATTTCAAAACGCATACATCTGGGGGAAACTGCTGAGCCTATACAGATGAAACACAGATCCAAATCTCTTTGTACTTACATACATGTTACTTATCTGCATGAGCATTATTTCAAGCATGCACACCTTATTTCTGTGTCCTGGGGTATGCATCACAACCCCACAAGTAATTTCCCACAAGGTAAGGAGATGAGGACCAGCAAGGTATATTAACAGAAAGAAGCAGCATTAGATCTAACCCAGTGACATTTTGGCATTATTAGCCCTGCAAGAACCTGGCCAGAATCTCAATCTACAAAAGCAAAATCTGAGCTGTGCCCAGCTCCCCCACCTCTTCTTGCCTTGAGGTCTGCGGAGCCGGCACCATACAAGCTTCACATTTGAAATACCTCTTGCACAGAACGCCCTGCCATTGTAAGCACTGCAGCCTCTCAAACCTGTTCTGAATGCGGCCTCATTTTAATCTTTTGAGCATCCTTTCTTTTTAAGGCATAAGCAGATTAAGCACACTGAGCACCCTTCTTCAGCAATCATGGTAGATGCATTAAAATACAGTAAATGAAGAAGGGCCGATAAGACTGTAATGAACACATTATCTCAAATCCCAGATTGCTATAACTTTACAGAAGTAAAGAAATGAACCTAAGAACAGACTTTAAATACTGTTTCAAGGATAAAGTATCGATGTATTGATCTTATGAGTGCTATTATCAGATGGCTATCTCTGGGTGTTAGGTGAATCCATTCACTGCTAGAAAGACATGCCAGGTTGTCAAGGCCTGAAAATTATCCTTGCTAATTATTTCTCTTCTACTGCCCTTTCCGGTTCCAACTTTTGACTACTGCCAAATTACTTGCAATGTTACCAAAACCAGCTATGTTTTCCACTTCTATCTTACTTGATCATGATGGGAGAACATCGAAACTAACTCTGCTGCTAATGCAGCAAAAATATGTCAAAGACCACACATCGATGTTTTGCCGCCTCAAGTGCTAAACACACCAAAACAGTTTGCAAGGAAGCTCACTTTGAAATGAGAGCTTGCTTTTCTTCTACAGAAAATATTAGTTTCTTCTTACATGATCTCACCTTCAAACTCCTCAGAGTTGAGCCCCGCACTTGAGCGTTCATATGTTTCACATATATGTCATATTTCTTTTCTTTAAAATGAACCAACACAACAGCAGTTTGAGCTGCAAGCAACCAGAAATTCTGTTCTCAGTTTCTTGAAAGACCAACTTGCAAAATTGTAATGCTGAACCCTGAAAATACAGCAACTCCCCTCCAGGCTGTGTCCAGTAAGGGGACACGAGGCTCAGCATGCACATCCCCTCAACTACAAAGGGAATAGGAATGGGAACATTTTATCAGAGGCAACATAAGGAAGTTTTGACCAATTTAGGTCTTGGTCTTGCTACTACTAAACTGTCTGATAAATCACCATATGGTTCAGTGGGAGGGCTAACAGGCCTTTCATAAATGGTATGCCAGCAACAACAGCATGTAGCTTTCAGCATTACTTAGTAAACAGCATGTGGTTTAACATCAGTGACTGATATGATTGAAGGTATCTACTTCGGGTATTTCCTCAAGGCAAAGGCCCCTAAAATCTTTCCTAGTTAAAGAGGGAGCAAGGGGAATACTAGATGAGGCTGAGGAGAAAGACATGACTATGGATTTGAGGATGGGTGACTCCATTTATGTTCAGGAAATAATGGGTTTTACTTTTACTCTCTTGAAATTTCATCTTTTGAATGCAGCTCATTAAGTAAGCGCTCACATTCCTGCCTCCCAAACAGAATGAGACCTCTCAAGCAAAGAATTTCAAATGAATCTTTTTAAAAACCTTCCTGTTATCTCCAATCTCCTATTTTGAACTGGATGTAGCGACATTTCTTTTTCTTAAGGGATATTATGGTCCTGCCTGGTATGTGCCAGCACAAGATTAAATGTGTCACTCAACTCTCAGCAAGCCACCTTCTCCTCAAGAGCACTAGCCTGCCCTAAGAGGATCTAGACCTCAGAGAAAGGAGAATAGAATTTCGCCCTCAACCAGGAGCGATAAGAAACTAAAGAAAGAGGTTTTCCTCTTCTTTTTGGATTAATTTTGTAATTTTGGCTACTCATGCATGGGTAGTTTTGCATTTTAAAATGTTAAATCTGCTACTCTGAGAACCCTCGAGCGCTGCATGCAGGCATCGGGTACTGAACTTGTTATCTTAGTTGTAGGCACTGCCACCCTGAAGGAATGGAAGTGCTCATTGTAGGAATAAAAATTGCCTGAAATCAACTGAAATCACCCTTACAACAATCTAGTTAAGGTAAAGAGCAAACACAAACAATGTTGCAGGCATGAACTTCAAAACACAGAATGTAGTCAAAAGCTCTATAAAGACAAAAATGACAAAACTCAAGAAATTTAATCCATCCCTGGCATGATCAAATCCCAAAGATCTCTTACCCTTCTGTAACCAAATCTTGTACTAGTGCACACATTTAATTCTCAAGTTGCGTTTACCACCCAGGGTAAGCAAGGTTGCTTCTCCACCCTTTATTTGGTGTCTGAGAATCTGTTCAAAAGTTGAATTTGCCCCCAGTCCCAAAGAAGAATGATTCATCCTTAACTTATTCAGGAGACACTTTCAATCTTATTTTCCCAGACAATTAACAGCTCCCTCTGGAGACACTAGTGTTCTTTTGGCAGAGCAGGTGCCATTTTCTGCGCTTGACTAAACTATTAACAAACTGTTAGCCCACCACAGGGGGAAAAGTTCTTTCCCACCTGGTAACACGACTTCTAATTTTGGTGGGAAGCCAAAATTTATTATTTCTTACACACGTGTAGGTCAGGAGCTCTGTTTTATAAAAAACCCTCCTGAATGGTCAATGAACAAGGACACCCCAGCCCTCTTTGAGGGATACTGTAACAAAGCCTTTCCTGCCAAGGCAGTGAGCGCGCTGGAGGCAGCTGCAGGCAGGAAACAGAAGGGGCTGCAGATTTCCTGGAAATACGAGCTCGCTTCACTGTCCTCCTCTCTGAAGCCAGAGGGTAAAGGAAAGCCCCCTCTGAGGACAGCCAGCCTAGATGGGATGGTGATAGAAAAGGACATCATTGGCCTTTCAAGGCATGTACTGAAAAGCCCAACTAATTACAGAATACAGAATTTTGCTTATTAAGCTGGGCAGAAAAATAGGGAGCAAGAGGACACATGTATTCAGGAATACAACTATTTTCCCCAAATTGTTTTTTCTTTACAGAAAGATGAGTGCTGTGTGTCTCAAAGCATGAGCAAACATATACCTTTTTTCCTCATTTTCAACCACTTGATTATTATTTCATTTCTACCAGACAGTAAACTCTTGCTGTGTTTTAGATCCGTTTTCAACTTGAGTTAACCTTCCCATCCTGTCTGGAAATACAATGCCTGTGAACTGGGGAAATAACAGGGACTACACTCATATTGCTGCCTGATCTCTTACATCACGTGAAGCTTTATCATAGAAAAAACCAAAGCAATTCATCCCTGCAAAGCCTGCGGTTATAGCAGCAGCACTGCTGTATCCCAGAGCAGGAATTCCACTGGGGCAGGCACTGCACAAACCCAGCAAAGAGACATTCTTTGTCCCAAAGAGCTTTTAAACTTAGTATGAGAGACAGCAGAGGGATTCAGGTACAAGGGCAAGAACGCAAATACAGTACTACTGATCAGCACAGTCCGCAGTGAATGCATTGCACAGCCTGCCTCTCCCTACAATTAAAAAACCTTTTGGTGACTCACATTATAAAATCGTTTTTAATAAAAACCTTTTTGGACACATGAATAACCAAATGGCAAGATGCATCTTCCTTTCTGGTTTACACAAGCTTTTGGTCATCATCCCTTAGAAAACAGTTCTTTAACGTGCGATAATACTGGGGCGGGGCGAGGGGGGAGTAAAACCTGAATAAATGTACCAAGTTTTCTAGCTGCAAAACACACGTCTGATGTAATTTATTCTCTTGGCATGAAATTATAGCAACTGTTTAGAATTCTTCAGGAAAAAAAAATGCAATCAGTAAAGCACTAGTATAATAGACAATTTAAATCATTTCCTGCTTGCTGGCTTAAATCATGATTAACATTGGTGAAATCTATTCCCACTGTTTGAGACCCAGTGAAACAACTTCCATGGAAAATACTGGCCGACAAACTACCAACAAGCCCATTAGCCACATTAAGGTTTTGTTTTGATTTTTTGTGTGCCAAGGAAACATTATCACTTCTTAACACATTTGTGCAATGTTTCTCTTTTTTTTTTTGCCAAATGTTATCTATCTTTGTTATTTCCAGAGGGCCTACTGGAATAACGACGAAGGGTCATACATCTCCAGGGGGAAGACGTCCCAAAGTCCAAGGACTGTCAGGCTCACCCAAAGGAAAGAGGCAGTGCTGAGCACTTACCAAACTTGTGTTTTTAACCAACGTCCCAGAACCCTTGCGTGCAGCTGGCTTGGCACTGCACAGCATGCAAACGCACCCGACCTGTGCACTCAATGCACCCGTACACGTGCTCCATGCCTGCAGCCCAGGGACACTTGACTGCCCTGCAGCTCACCCCTCTGTAAGGCTCACGCACTTCATGACTGTGCATTTGACTTTGAAAAAATTGCCCTCCTGCATCTAAGTTCCCAAACTTAAAAGCTATGAGCAATTTGGGAAAATTTGGCTCCTCTGTTTAAGACTGAGGTGGCCATTTCCACCGAGAGCAACAAACTAGTCCTCTAATAGCTGCAGGAGCAAGTTTCTTTCCATAGCGTTGCCGAAGGCCCCATATCTAGCCATACTAAATGAAGTGGTGCTTCTGTCCAGGATGTATTTGCACAGAGGGATGCCAAGGTTCAGCTGACTCCTCAACCTTGCCTCTAACCTGGGTTAGAAAGCCTCCACGCACAGCCTCCCTACCTGCACTCACCTCTCGCCATCACCACTGGGGAAAGAAGGCTGACATGGTTGTACTGAGAAGAGCTCCTGCTAAATGTCCCTTCTACTCTATCGTAAAGTCCTCGCCTGTTCCGTACAGTTAGGGCCAAACAAAGTCACCTCCTCACAATGAAACACTTCCCCTTGCAGAGGCCTGCCAGATACTCTACCATGGTAGCTACCTGACACGGTGAAGCAGCAGAAATAGATATCTCCTGCTGTCCCCTTCCTTCTCCCACCATAATCAAGTAACTATTCCAGAAGAACAGAATTTAGCAAGCTCCCATACATACTTTTTTTCCCTTTTCTTGCCACACTGAGTGTCCAGAGTGAATGCCAGTAAACCCAGTGGCCTAAGTACCCAGTAAGCTCAGCACACAAAGTTCACCTTTACAGCAGGGGAGAGACAGTCCCATTTTTCTAACTCAGACAATCCCACATTTCAAGTAACAATCCTATTCAGTCTGCTACCTTTCATTAAAGTACCTCTTATAACTCTGTCAAATTCTCCAACCTTTGTATTGATTTTTTTTCTCCTATTCAAAATAACTCTCCCTTACAACAAGAGCTGGCTGTCAGCCTCTTATCTCTTATTTTCACCCCATCTGATCCTCCTCCTCCTTGTCAGTCTTTCCAGATTCCAATTAATCATGTAGAAAATCAGGGATTTATGTTAAGAGGAATGTACAACTCAGCTCGTCATTAACATATTGTAATTGCAGTGCAATGCTCCTGCCTCAGACCTTTTAAACAAGACAGTGAAGATCCTTTGGGGAAAGCAGGACATTCCCATCCAACATGAAAAATGTTCTATCTGGTTCGTGTTACTGGATAGTTATTTCAAAATAAAACTCTGGATGCCTTGTAACATTTGCAACTCACTCTGGAAATTACTGGGGCCTGGCAGGCAGCAGGAAGATGCTGCCATAAAATCAAACTGCTGTTACGTCCCTAAATTTTGTCTGGGTCTCTGCATGAACAGTCCCAGGATACGCTAACCCCTCCACTAAACATATTTTAATTTCAGACCATCCCCTCATGTTTCTTCTTAATTATCACGGGGCATTCACAGAAAAGATCAGCCAGATGGAGACTAAATATTTCACTACTACAAGATGAAGCATTCTGCACTAAAATGGAACCTTGATTGCAATAAAGTCATTAATTAAAGTCTCAACTGATTCTCCTGTCAGCGTATGGGAGGCACTAAAGACAACTGTGAGGAGACAGTGTATCAGCTATACTAAGGAAAATAAAACAGTAAACCAGACAGTTACAAGATGATGTTTAACTTGCACTGCTCACGGTCTTTGCAGTGCAACATGATGGAAACTCTGCCATGTGCTCAATATATCCACCCGTTTTATGTTTTAAAATTATGATACACTGATTTCCTGATGCTGAGAAACCTGAACAAGTTTTAAAAGTGGTGAAGAGCAAAGAGAAGTAAAGTCTGAAGACTCCTGAAGTAAAATCTTGCTGTACTGGAGATAAGACTGAGCAGCTTTTTTTGCTTTTTAGCATCTTGTATTTTTTAGAGTATTTTGTGGCTATCTGGACCCCTGAAGACTGTGGGAAAAAGGGAGACAGAAGACTATAAGAAAACAGACTGAAAAAAAACATGCTAATTGTCAGTTTGAAAAAAAAGAAAAAAATAATTAAATGTGAAAATCCCCAAGCCATCTCCTTGTCTGAACGATTAACTCAGGTGTGCGGTAAGAGATGTAGATAGAATAAGCAGTGCATGCTAAATTCCTCGGACACGCTCTACAGCACAGACAGCATGAATAAGGAGCCAAATCCTCACTCAGTTTCACCAGCACATCTCTCATCAAAGTCACTGGGAGCTCTAAGTATCCCCTTGTAAGTGTGGATTTGGTCCTTGGAGAGAATATTACAGTAAAATTACTTCAGACAGCCCAAGTCTCTCGCTGTGGTATATTCCCAAAGGCCCCCCTAGGTCTCTCCATCATTTATTGACTTCTACTTTGCTACATCCTGCCAGATGGAGGCAAGGAAATCTGAAGAGCAACTAGTAAACGAAATATAAGGAAATAAAACCAACGCTGGTTCCCTGTTTCACAATTAGTCTTCACTTGTGCTTGAAGCCAACCACCAGAGATCTTTGCAAAATTACAATTACCAGATATGCTGGATGCCAGATATAATAAATGCAGCTGCAACACAGCAACACAGGGTGTAAGCTCTCTCCTGTATATCAAGAAAATACACTTGTGATACGTTCATCTTTTAATATGTCAAAAAAGTGCACACAAATCTAAACCAAGATTAAAACTAAATAACTTAAAAGGCTCCAGTTCTAACATTAAAAAGTAAATATCCCCTGCCATCCACAGGTGGACAAAAGGCTGGACATGCACTGTAGCTGACTCCAGGAGTGACAGAAAGGCTTAACATTCAGGATAAAACAAACAAACAAAATTATCTTGTCTCACTTTATTCCCTAAAGTTTTTTGTGCACTGAATACCACACGTTTCTTCTACATTAACGACATTGATTGTCTTCTGCTTGGATAAATGATGAGAGGTAGGATAGCACACAGTGATAAACTTCGGCAAGGAGATCTGAGCATTCAAATTAGAGCAACTAGCTGTAGATCTAGACCACGCTTAAGTTAGCATGTATATTCAAAGAGAAAAGGAAGAAAATCAAAGTAGTAGTAAGAACAAAGACACCATTAGAACCTGGAAAGTCTTCTAAGAAACACGCTTAAAGAAGAACAAGAATTGTTAATGCAAATGATTGTTTCGTAATAATAATTCAGTAAAATGAATCTATCAACCCAACGTAAAAGCTCATTAATCAACATGAAAGGGTGTCTTCGCTTTCTGCTGAGATGGTTTGTGGGATTTTGCTGGGGGTTCTTCTGGATTTTTTTTTTTTTTTTTTTTTTAATAGAGAAGAACTTGAGATCTCCAAAAACATGCATGTTGGCACTTGTGGGTACGAAATCACAGTGCTATTTCAGAAGCCAATTTGATGTTCCTATTACCAATTTGGCCTAGACAGTGCAAGTTTGTTCATGTAAGATTAAAGGGATGAGGTCTCCATGGCATATTGCGGTATGGTCCTTGGAATAAGATTCTCATTTACTAAATAAATTACTGTATATTACTGTATAATGGTGTTCACATTATAACTGACAATTAGCACCATTAAAGAGAAAGCTCATAAACAGCCAAAGCTCACATCAAATTAACACAGTCATGATTAAAATCACTCTTCTGATTTCTGCTCTTCACAGAAATAATCAGCATTTTGCATAAAAATGAGTACGAAGCAGCTCAAAAAAAAAAAAAAAATCACAGTTACGCTGGGACAGTGGCACCGAACTCCGCCACGGAGTTACGGAGTGCTCCACGAACTCCGTGGCAGCACTGCCACGTCAGCTGTTTGCTTGCCCAGGGAACGTTACGTGCCGGGGTTCCCTGCTAGCAGGGAGCCCCCGCGGCATGCCCTGCCTGCCGCAAGCTCTGCGCAGGCAGGGCTGGTAACCTGTGCGGTGACACTGGAGATTAAAGCACTGCAATTACTCCTCTTGGCTCTAGTGAGGGGAACCTGGGTTCTCTCCAGGCCTGAGGGAAGCTCGTCTTCTTTATTTTAATTTTGTCACTTGGCCATTTAAATGGTTTCTAGCGTTAGCATGTTCATTTATACTGCTTTGACTTCAGAAAGAAAAAGAAAAACCTGAGTAATTATAGTAGAGAAGAACAATAACAAAATACAAAGGAGTCAGCAATTCATTAAAATTTAGAGAATGTGATGGTAAAAACTTTTCTTAACTTGAAAAAAAAGGAGAGAGGTTTTTTCTAAACTGGCACAGAGCCCATGTCCTCATTAGGATTCACACTCCACTCACACAGCAATACGCTAATGGTATTGCTTTAATCTTCAGCATCACAGCACTAGCTCCTGGCCTCACCCAAGATGATTGTGCTAGAATTGCAAGGAGGGAAAAAGAAACTTCAATCCAATGCTGACCAGGCCCGGTATCATGAACAGGATACCATGAATTAGGAACCTGGCTGTGGATTAAAGTTTGAGGCATGTGGACATCTCTGTTCATAAATGCTACTCCAGAGAGCCAAGCTCGTGACAGCTTCAGAAGGCTCAAGTATCACCAAGGCAAATCTAATCAATAAATAAGCAATCAAGACCACATAATGAAAGAATACCATTACATATGCCATGGTTCGAAAAGGAATCACAGTATGCTACATATGCATAAAAGTACTTGCAAGATAATATGTCTTTGATCCAACATGCCTTTAAAGCAGGAAACAAAAGGATGTTCTCATATATCTTACCAACTAATTTAACATATAAATCACAAAAAAATATGATCCAGATGGGCTTCAATGAAGGAAACCAATTAACGCAGACAGCCTTACCATCTGACACATTAGCTGTAATAATAAAAACCAAACAACATGGTCAAACAATAATGCTCTGTATTATATCTGACATTTCTAATTGGTTTCTGCATCCTCTTTAAGAAAAAAGACTACCAGCAAGCACTTTGTTTCCCAGAGGAAAAAACATCTAAACTTCATGTGCAGAGAGCATGGTCTATGGATAAAGCTGATCTATCTGCGTTCCCTTGGGACGTGCTTTGGAACTAATGGGTTTTGCATAGTCCACATCTGGTTGCACAATTAGACTCAGAAAATGTTTCCTTTCAGCTGCATCACCCCTGTAACTGCTGCAGACCTGGAATGCCAACACCTGCGCACTCCTTAGAAGCTTTACCTACCTAGTCCACAGGCTCAGAATAATCAGACTGATTTGGGCTTTGCTTTCCGTAGAAGAGGATTCTGTTTTTTCCTTTCTACAGCCTTCCTAGAAATGCCACTTCTCAAATGAAGTACAGTGTTTCTGGCACAGACCTCCCAGCATCAGGCAATTAGGGTTGCATCAGACAGTTGCAAGCTGAACTACAATTAGCATTACAAATTAAAAGCTCCACCATGCATACATGTACAGTTACTGTTTGAGAAGTTTAATCCCAACTATGAGGACTCCTTTTGCATGTATCAGCAAGAAGGACTCAGTTCCATCACCTTAGGCCTACTGGACCCTTCAAAATCCACCCATGAAAATCCTCTTTGGCACGATTGAAATTTGGAGTTCTTGGGCAGGAGGTAGATAGCATCACAATGGGGAAAGGCTTGGTTTGGAAATTGCTCTTCCTTTAAAAAATAGTAAAGGAAAGGCTGTGGGAATTCTGCTAATGCCATCATACCCAGGAAGGCCAGCAAACAGAGGTTCATGTCATTGCAAGGAATACAAATCACTTGGAAAATTAAATTTTCATTATTAGAACTAACACTGAACCTGATAGAGCAATTTATTTTGCACAGCATTCATAAACAAGTGACCTAAATTCAGAAAGGCAGTCTTCTTTCTTTTTTTTTAAGTAGAAAAAATTTGTATTCCAACCAATTGAAAAGAAAATGAAGACTATTTAAACCAAAGGAAAATTATTTCTTAGGAATTTGCTTTTTTCCAAAGTAAAATAGCTTCTATTCATCAAGCCAGCATCAAACAGCCTTGGCATCATAAGAAAGGGTTTGTGAAGTGGAAATGCTATTTCTGACACAAACAAGGCGGCCCAGGCTCCTCTATCATCTCCACTCCCTGAAATTTCAGAAGAGAAGTTGACTGGCTCTGTAGACTTCCTGAGTGTTCTTTCTGCCACCCAAAAATAGGGTTACAAATTTAGGTATTGCCAACTGAGATAGACAGGGCAGCATGACAACATTTGGGTCTTTGCTCTCTGTGTTCAGGGGTGGCCCCTTGTAAGAAATCACAGCTACATCAAGCCAGAAAGTGTTGGAAAAGCTGGTTAAAAAGTAAGAAAATAAAAAAATCTCTGCCTCACTGAACACCCAACACACAGGTTCAGAACTGGGAGACAAAAAATGGCTTCTAATTCTCATGTGCTGGGGCAGTTGGAGCAGGGAGGTGAAAACTGGAGATTTTGGTCATGCACCACAGTCTATTACAACCTCCCTTTGTGCTTTGGAAGTCCCTTCCCACCTCCTGAAAATGTGACTCGGCTAAAGCCACGTGACAAATTATGTGACTTGTGACAAATTCTGGCAAGCTGGGGGCTGAATCAAGTTCTTCCAAGACCCAGCTCACAAGACAATCACTTCTGCCCACACGTGAGCTTTCTGGGCAAGCGCAGCTCCCCACAACCTGCTCAAGTCCACATGCCATGCTCTGAAAATGCTTCTGTGTGTACTGACAGGCAAAGGTAATCCCAGATAACATCAGTTTTATCTCACCACGAAAAAACCTTAAATATAGAGTGAAAAGTATCAACAAACTCTGTTGACACAGAAAACATTGCACTGCTGACAGTGACCCAGGACTATCGGTCACAAGCCAAGACCCAACCGCATCAGGCTGCACAGCAGCCCATGGCGCCGGGATGCTCCCTGCCCTCCAAAGACACATCCTTGCGGTCAGCTGCAGATGGTGGCCCAGCCCCGTGCTCTGAACACGGCCACGTTCTCAGAGAGCTGTGCCCGAGCCGATACCTTGCTCCTGCTGCGGCACAGCGCTCTGCTGATAGCTGGGCGGCTGTCAGACCCGGGCTGGCTCGGGTCCAGCTGGCTCCTGCGCAGGCAGAGCAAGCGCACAGCTGTTTGCACAGATCTATGTAGACGTCCTGTTAGTACAAGGCAAGGGTCCGCAGCTGAACACAGGTAGAGAGACGGCTGTACGCACGCAGGGAAGCAATAGTGATGAAAGACAGCAGTCTCGGCGCGACCACTCCCAAATGGCTGCTGTTTGTTTGTAAGCGTCATGGGAAAGAAAAGATTGGGAGGACAATGAGGTCACTTTGCGGATATTTGCAAGGAGATCCTCCCACACATGAAAAGCTTATGGGAGAAACCAGAAGAGTAGCTGTTTGCAACTTAACCCATGGGATGAGAGCTGGCAAGGCTAGCAAGGCAGAGCTCAGAGCTGACATTGCAAAAGCACACAAGAGATGATAGATAGAGTGCTGCAAGGGCCGGAAGGGCCTTGGAAGTGATATGTGCACTGAAGGAAACATTGCCCTATTTCACAGTCGTCTCCAACTACAGCAATACATTCTGATTTTATTTTTTCCAAGAACATAAGCACATGTCTTTCCACTCACCTCAACGGGGAACCTCTTGCCATTGATGCTGTGCTCAGAGCCAGCTGATCCGTTGCTTTGACCCCAGTGAAACTCCACTTTCTCTGCCTTGAATCTGCCCGGTAACCCAGCACCACTGACAAAATAATCGTCCTTCAGCAGGATAGCAACTGCACACACAGAAGAAGGAGAAAGATGTTCTTAGCACAGTTTTTCTAAAGCATTTACAGTTTTTGGTCGTTATATTAGAATACTTACATTAGAATGCAAGTAAGATGTTGGGTCATCATTTTCCTCTTTACAAGGATCGGTTTTAAAAAAAAAAAAGTCTATCAGTAACGCTGGCTAATTATAGAAGCAATTACAAAGTTACATAGATTACAGAAAATCACAAAGTCCAAATTTCTCAAGGACTTCTTGTCATCCTCCCTGGACTTTGATGAAAGTTTAAATGGCAAACTCCATCAAAACCTGTTCAATGTCGTTCCGGGAGTAAAGGCTGACCACATTTCTTGGCCTTGCAAATCACTCAAGGTCTGTAGATCACAAGTTAGGAAAAGAACTGATCCTCTGTTTGCTCTATTTCCTCTCTTTTGTTGGGAGGGAAATAACCCCTGCGCCCCATCCCACCTCTGCTGCTGGACATGGGCAGGTACTTTCCTTAACCTCCCTGCTTCTCCTGTCTGTGAAATGGGGAGAGTGACAATAACATTTTTGAGACCCTCATGAGAAGTCCTCCATAAGAACTGGGTTTTATTACAGTGACTCTGACATTATTCTTATGTGATTCAATAAGGGTCAAAAGGATTTTCTTTGTATTTTCTTTTAGTTTCCAAAAGCTTTGAATTTTGCGTAACAATAAAAGCTGTAGGTCCAAATAGAAGGCAAAGTTGTATGGTGGAAGCTGGGACATGTTACAGAGGAGGTCTAGGGTCCAACAAAGAACTGAATCCAGCTTTCCAGAAATTCCCATCTTCTGCTCTCACTACAAGATCACCTGCTTTTCTAGCATCTTCCACTTTTAATATGCACGATTCCTAAAAATTACTCCTTACAAAATCCTCTCTTCTCCTTCCTTACAAAACTGTTGCTTAATAACAGAACTAAAATTAGAATTTTTTCCTTGTAAAAGCCATTGCAGACCACTGCTTGGTGTGCCCAGAACCCTGTGATTAAAGTTGTTTTTTGGGTTTTTTGGGGTGTGTGTTTTTTTTTTTTTTTTAATGTAACTAGCATAACCCACAAGGATTTCTCTGTGTTCTCAAGCCAACTGTGTCATCACAATGGGAACATTAATATAAATCCAATTTTTATTATGTAAGAGGGAGGATTTTGTTCGCTGCTGGAAAAAAACCAAAAAGGGCTAGTTGTGAAATAAAAGTTATTCCTCTGTTGGTGAGTCAGTGGTAGGCTTCGCTGCAGGCGAGGCTTTCTGCTGCACTAGGGCTTCCCTCCCGTCAGTACAGACCGTTGCCTACAGCAACCTCATCTCAGATGCAATTGTGCAATTTAGAAACATCTCAACTTTAAATTGTTTATGTTAAAACCATCTAGATGTTAAATTGCATGAGATGTTCCGATATTTCTAAGCTGTCCCAGCAACATTATGGAGCTATTTTCTTCCATGATTTCTGGTTCTTTCAGCACTCTCTTTGTATCAAAGCGTTTGTGTAGGAAGACGGGTGGTGCAAGCCTGGCTGGAGGGTACTGCCTGTGTCAGCCAAGGTACTGCTGGTGGCCACCGTCTCCTCACGGCAAATATGGGAAATGTAAGTCACTCAAAGCACCATTGCTCTCCTCCTCCCTTAAAAAATCCTCAACGAGCTCAGCAGTATTTTAAATACTGAAAAATCTCACTCAACTGGTTATAAATTCCATAGATAAAATTGTAGAAGAGGAGGAATACAGGAAAGCAGATTCGTGTGCATCTGTTAAAAACCTCTGTGGGGATTCAGTTGCATCTAATAAATATTTGATAATTCCTAAATCATTTATGGCTCTGTCAGGGGTCATTTTACTTGTTTTAGATGAATAATTAAAAGGATAATTAGGAGGATGTACAATCTGAAATGTTCATCTAATTGTTCATTTTACAGTATTTCTTACACTGCTGAGCTGTACAAGGCATGTTCCCATCACCTTCCTATCTGAGCAGCATCCCCTTACTGACAGTGATTCGGGGACTTCCCTCCCCTCCACATGATTTCTAGTATTCAGGACTGGAATACCCAAACATAACCTTACTGGCCTTTGGGAGCCACTGCTTTTATCCAATGATTTCTGTAGAGTGCACAGCAAAGAACCAATCTTCAAAGTCCACTCGTTTAAAATACTATATAATTGAGATTACAAAACCAAAGGAGGTGGTCCACAGCCACCAAGATCACAATTGTGTGATGCCATTTGCAGAATCAGGGTTGGAGCTGTGTGCCTGTTACCCTCCTGAGGTCAAAAATAAACCTGGACACAAAGCAGCCCTGATGGTCAGGACCAGCCAGAGCGATGCACATCACGTAGGAAAAGTACTTACCAAAAACACACCTCTGGCAGAAATTTTAGTAGCTTTCTCTAAATGGAAGGTGTTTCTAGAAGTTCTCAGTGACATAAATATAAAAAAGGGTAAAGTGGCAATGTCTGGGTAATGCTGGTGAGGGTAGTGCTCCCACGGGCGCTTTTCCCACAGGGCAGGTTGGGCTCAAAGAAGCTTTGTCAGCCTCAGGCCCGGTGATACCAGCTAACACTTAATTATAAGGTAGCACAGGCGAAAACAACTAATGCAAATACAACTACAAAATGTGCTTATACTCTCCAAGCGATCTTTACCACTTGGGAACCAGCTACTACAGTGATGAAATCAACCCCACATCATTACCTTTGCCAGTGTAATCATGCACAAAAGCATTTCTAGTCAAGACAGGGGCTTAATGAATCCATTTTCATTTTCTGAATGAAGTGCTGTTTTCTGTACATTGTCTGCCCTTTACCTGATATGAGGGGACGGGACAAGAAAGACCACAACAAAGCTAAAGGGCAATAACCTCTTTACCTTTTAACATTTCAGAGAATCAAAATAACTAATTGTTCTGTCCTAAAAAAAATTACTAGGTCCAATAGCAATAACAATAACCCAAGCAACACATTTCCTGTCAGCTAATGAGCATCAAGGTTAAGGGCCTTGGGCTTTCCCTCGGACCCCTGTCCCTTTTAACCAGTCATTAATTGCTGAGAAATGCCCTCTACATCCGTCACCATTGCTTAAACAGATATTTAGTTTACTGTCTCTGTCAGCCTGCAGTATGAAGGTCTCATGTGGCCATCTGCTCCAAAATTCTTCTGCCAAAACGCATCGCAATTTATGGCACAACCTGCCTCTAAGCTCTACCCACAAGCCAAAACTTCCTACTTGGTTTGTTGCTCTACCACTTGTCACCTTAAAAGTTAATCCCAGGCAAGTTTCTTCAAAAGGTCAGAAAACCAAGAAAAAGAATGGGACTTCATAAAATAAGGGAGGAGTTAAGACCTCAGCAGAAGAAATCAGGGATGACAGCAAGGCAAAAAGAGTCTTCACGTTACCAGTAAAAGGCCGTAAGTTACCAAGAAAAGTGACAGTTACTGTTGCTCTGCGAAGCAATAACTTGTCAGCAAAAATCCATACCCCAATGGGTGAGGAAATCAAATACAGCAGCAGTGCTAAAATCACCCAGCAGAGGAGACTGAAGATTCTTTGCCAAGTGCGTGGAGACTGGAAAATTTGCTGGCACGTTTCGGTTCAACATGGTTTCCTATTATATGTGCAGCAATATGTTCCTATTACACATACAGTATAGCATTAGCATCTTTCTTAGGAAAGCAGCACCGTTACTTTTTCATGGTTTTTCTAATTACATTTATTGCTGGTTACTACAAACACCCCTCTGTGACCAAAAGGGCAGGGTGAGTAACATGAATAGATTAATTAAGCACCAAATTTCCATAGCATTCAGCCTTGCCTGAACCTCATGTTGCTACAAAGGGCAATAAACTCAGGATTTCAAAGCAAACAGGGACATTTCTTAGTGAAGCTGGAAAAAACCCTCAGTAATGCATCAAAAGCCCACGCTACGCTTGGTGGTGGTTTACATTAACTGGATTTGCTTTGCAGTGAAAGAAAACAGGATCACAGCCTGTCACTCCATCTCATCCGAGGGGCAGTAACGCTCAACTCCTGCTAAGATCCTGAATTGCTGGAACCGGATCTGAAGTGCTTGCTGGACTCCAGGTTGTGGCTCAGACCCGAAGTCCCCTGGAAGCAATGGGTGTATCCAAGGTCACGCTGCACGCACAGCTGTGTTGCAAACTCCCAGAGCAGGTACATGCCCTGTGTTTTGTTAGCAGACCTCTGATGAGGGACACGTTACATAAAGCACTAGAGAGATGCATGTTGAATGTTAATAAAGATAAAAATATACTTCCAATAAATAAAATTGAATTAATTAGTGGTTTAATCCAATTCCCTAAAAATATTTGACCTTGTCAAATGAAGAGGGTGGCCTTATAATTTCTGCTTTTTACATTTTTAGAATTAAAGAGTAATCAAATGCATGTGGCTTTGCATATAAATCAACCTTGACCTTTCGGTGAACTGTTTTGGTAAAAATAAGCAGTACTCTGACTGTTCTTTTCTCTGAAAGCCAGAACAGACAGAGCAGAAGAGGATTCAGTTCAGTGAAGAACACAGTGCAATAATCATATCAGAAATATATTAATAAGCTCCTTCTACTCTGAGCAGTTACTGCTCTTTCTTCTCTAAAACCTTCCAATTTCTAAGACTTCCCCTTTCCTACGGAAGTCTGAGCCTTGCATCTCAGCATTCTTTTGGATTAGATGTTATAGCCTCCCAAAGCTGATAATTCAAGGTTACACTTTGAAATTCTTATACAGCCTTTTATTCTGAGAACAACTGATTAACAAGAGAATTATTTTATACTGAGAACCTAAAAAAACTCCCCACCCTTAAAATCAATCTGTAGAACTAGCTTTGCACAGAATGCACAGGCAGAGATACGTGGCTGCTGTTGGAAAGTTATACTTTGAAAAAAAAAAAAAAAGAAAAAAAAAAAAAAGGCAGCAAAACCCAAACAAAAGAACAATGAAAAAGCAGGAGGGTGGAACATGTCTTGAATTTTTAATTGACTGCAGGCAGGCTATGGAGACAAACCACAAAGAACGTACCCGTTTTTCCTGTGTTTTTCATCCAAGTCTTGTTCGAAGATTCATTGTCAAAACCATCAAGCTGCAGTTCTTGATACTCATCTCCAACATGGGCCTGATGGTCTATGATGTCTATGGGAGACTGGTGAGACCCTCCACATTTCTCGCTGGAAGTAACCCAGTGCTCGGGACCATAGGTACCTGTTAAAAAATACCAACGCCAGTTAACATTCCTGTGGCTCAATAGTTCTGGAAAACTCTTAAGTAAGAGGATGAAGCACTTAAGCTCGCCAGGTGACTCCACTGCAGTTACACTTCTGATATTTGAAAAGGGTTAAGAGTTGTAAACTTATGAGGATCTGAAATCCATTAGCTTTGTGTGGTACTCCAACTTTGCCTCTAGCAGTAATGAACAATGGCCTTTTTTTTTAATTACTATTCTATAAAACTATCTGCAACTCCCAAATTCCCCTTGTGTGTATGTTATGACTTAGCATGATGTTACAGGAACTTTCCTAAAGCTTCAGCCTTAATATATTAGTATATAGTTTACCTTTTCACATGAGACAAATAGCTATCCAGTAACTTTGTGTAATACTCTGCTTAGATAATATGAATTTTATTAATGATCTCATTTCTTTCAGAGGTTTTGAAGTCAGAAAAGATAGAAAGAAAGAATTAAGCTAAATGTCTATTAGTAAATTTGAAGAAAGCAACAGAGGGAAAAAAAATTACTCTGGATGGAAGAAGTAAAGAGGGCAATGACCTGTCAGGAAAATGTTGTAACTTTCTGCTGCTGCTCTTCTTACATGAGTTTTCCGGTTTCCTTATAAGCACAGTCTGTTCTCACCTGATGTAAACTACCCTCTCAAAGTAAGTCAAGTTAAATATTAGCAGTAAATGAGGAGCTCCAAGACGGGCAGTGTCTTGCATACATGGCTGTACCTGGGCACATCAGAGCCATTCGTATCACATGACAGCTAACCAAAAGCAGACACAGAATCAAACCCTGTCACCTCTCCTCCCCTTCCAGACCCTTCTGCTCTCTTTTTTGATTTAAAAAAATTACAGGGAGGAGTTCAAGTTCTGGAAAGCAATATAAGCTCCTATAATTCGTGAGCGCATCACCAGCCGCCATGCGAGGTCAGTAGGAGAAGAGCATGCTACCGCTGCAAAGAGGAATGACACCAGCGGCCTCTGTCCCCAGCACATCAGGTGTACGGCAGCGTCCTCGCCGGCTCAGCAGAACACTTTGAAGGATTTGTCAGCAGTTTAAGGTAATGGCTGTTACCACAGCTGACCACCCACCCCACAAAGCACAGCAGGAGTGCGTCCCGCTCCTGTTCCGGAGCTTTCGCCAGCTCCAGATGACTTTTCGGTGTATTAATGAGTCCTCAACCCCCAAACTGCTTAACTAAATTCCATGACAGGATTGCATCGGCACTGCTGCTGGGAGGAGGAGAGCAGCAGTGTCCTGCGGTGTACCTGTGGAGCTGCGAGAGGTAGTATCGCAAACCACTGCTAAATCTGCCAGAGCTTGTCTGCCACAGCCCTAACTCACCCTGCCCATTCTGCGAGGTTCTCCAGCACAGTCAGTCAGTAAAAATAATACATAAAAATAAAAGCTTTTGGGCAAAGACCTTACCATCCTCACCATATACCAGCTCTAGATGCAGTATAACACCAGGGACCTTCAACAGCACATGCAGGAGAATCTCCAGTGAATTTCAAATTTTTCTTATGACCTCCCTCTCCAACTCTTAAATTGTATTAACAGGGACTAAGAGATTATCTTCCTATGAGTGCAAACAGTGGTTTAAGCCCCTGAAATAACAGCACAGAGTTCTTGTAAAGCACTTTTCGCTCACCGTTCTTGAAGTGCTTTACAGCAGGGATCAGCAACATTATTCTCATGTAAAGACAGGGAAATTGATGGCCTGAGAGGGGAAGCAATTTGCCCAAGCTCATCTACCAAAACCAAGTTACAACCCAGAGTTGAACTCTGCTCTCCTGAGACCCCTGATGTCATACCTGTGTCACACCTCCCAACTGCAGAGTCAGCATTGTCCGTTCAAGAGGCAGACAGCAGTAAATGACACACCAATATGCATTTCTTACTCTTGCAGCTGAGAAGTGTATGTAAATTCAATTAGTGCCATCCAAACCCAGCAGCTGTGAAAGCCAGTTTCTTTGGCCGCTGGGTTTTAATCTGTCTAGTTGCAAAATGCATTCTTCCTGTCTTCCCACAGGCTAATGCAGGACACTTAATCGATAGTAAGATTTTGTGCTATACTCATGGCACACAAACACTGTATGGTAACTATAACAACAAGAAAGTGTTTTACTTTCAACTACAATTAGGCAAAATTGCAACATCCTTTAAAAATCATTTACATCATCTGCCCAGGTTAAAAATCAGTTTCGTTTATCTCATGGTTCAACTTGTATTGTCAGCAAAAGCCACTTCCAGTTAATTTCCCAATGTACCACAGCCAGGGAGAACAGAATTATTAAAAATCCTACCCGGGGAAAACCAAACGCGTTCCATTCAAACACAGATAGCTCTCCTAATTCAGGATGCTCTTAGTAATTGGTTTGCAGTGAATTAATTGGCAATTCAGATTTACTTTTCATATAACTTTGCCTTTACTCCATAAAATTTGGGAATTTGCTTTAAAACGTTCAGTGCTACACATAATCATCAAACCTGCCAGCTCTCATGTTTTGGCTGTGGTATAAACATGGGGTGAGCTTTTCAAAAGCACTCTGTTCACAGAGGCTATCGCAGTGGTTTCAGCCGTGCATTCAAAAGGAGCTGTTGCACTCAAATTTTTCTTTTCTGAGTATTTGGGTGACCCTTCAGTCATTGGGGAGATGGGTTTTTTTTTTTGAGTAGGCGGATTTATTTTAACAGGGACTGCAGAGTTCCTTCCATGCATCTTGACACAAAGACTTTTTTTTTTTTTTAAGTATAGCCAGCTCTCAACCAATTTGCAGTGAAAACTGCCTTGTCAAAATGAATAAAATAACACATAAGGATAAACAAACAAACAAACAAACAAAGCATCATGGTGAATTAAAACTTCAAGTGACTTAGGTACCTGGACTGACTCTCACTGAAATGTAGTTTTTCACAGACCATTAAAGTCTTGTATAGCTTTGTATTATTTTAAAAAATACTAATTAAGTCTGCTTTTTTAAAACTGATTTGTTTGGATTAATTTAATAGCAATACATCTTTTTGTATAAATACAGTAGCTTCACTTGGTTCTAAATGCATAATTTACCAAAAAAAGTCTAGCAGTAGCTGCTGTCTTCATGTGATAGTATTAGTTTTCATCCGTAAAATGTTTCCATACTGGTGCTGAATTATTAAAGAAAAACCTAATGCAAAGAAACTCTCTCAGCAATTCAAAACCCCATCTTAGTGCTGGTGCTGTGACTCCAAGTCCTGACATCCCAAATTACAGTCATAAGGCTAAGCTCTGATTTAGAGGTTCAAGACCTGCTAGTTAAAATCAGCACAGGATTTTATAAATAGCTAGGTGTTCCATCAATTTCTTTCAGAATTTTTTTATATGCAAATTATTACATGCAATATGACCTACACCATTATGGCAGCAATTCTAGACAGAAATAGAGGCCATGACCTCAACATCTCCATTCCCAGCCGTGCAGGACTGGGGCCATCCCAGCTTTAACAATTAGTGTGAAAGGCAAAGAGGGGTTGGGGGGTGAAAAGAAAATTTTTATTTTTGAGTTTGAGACCAAAGTAAATAAATTATATCCCCTACCCAGAAAAAATAAGCTCAACAAACTATTAAATATAATCCAGAATAGCGCAGTATTTGTTTATTCACTGGTAGCCATCAGAAGGTTTAAGCCTAACTGCCTGCTTTTTTCCATGGACATTCAAGTGCAGTTTTAATTGAAACTGATCTTCCACTACAGATTTCAAATTAATTCTTCTTCCAAGTGTCTCATGCTCTAGACATCCTTGCCTTGCAAAAAACCCTATATCATTAGAGGAGGAAATAGAACACTTTTTCTAAGCTTGCAGGTATTGATTACCTATTCCTTCCATCAAAGCACAATTGCCATTCTGCACTGTATAAATCTCTTCAGCGTTAGACACTTTATAAAGTACTGAGAATTATATCATTAATCATTTGCAGTTGCACCTGTCTTCCTTTATTGAATTCTTTGTTTTTCAGAACTTTAAATAAATGCTTTTAAATAAAAACATGACACTAAATAAAGAGTCTGTTTCACTTAAACCTAGTAAAAAAAAAAAAAAAACCACCTTCATTCTGTGTGTGACATTTACCCATCTGAAACAGAGTAACTTACCGCTATTTGTATTTCATTTTCCAACAGTAAGCATCTTGGCTTTAATCAAATAAAATTTGGAATGAATTTGAATTGGCCTTTTAAGGGCTGACAAATAATTTGGTTTCTAAACCCAAACAAGTTAAGAGCCCTTATCTGTGTTAATATATCATACACATTTCCACCGAGACGGTGGGACCACCTGCAAGCAAAGGCAAACATCAGACAGCCCCATCTGGAGCTGGAGCGTTTGATGCAAGGGCAGCACAGAAACCGGACAGACCCGTAACAACATCTGGCGTTCCGGCTGCGGAAATCGGCGTCCTGCCACCCGAAAACCGTGCGCTGGGGTCCAACAGCCAGGAGCACACCGTGGGGAAGGAGGGCTGTGTTCGCCCCCCGGTCAGCAGAATGCCCGGCAGCCTGACAGAATGGAGACTGGAGAATGCCTGAGTGATGGGATGGGGCTGGGGGCTAAAGAAAGCCCTGAGAAAAGGGAATTTGGCCACAGTGAAGCCCTGAGCATTGCAGAGAGGAGGCCACCCTCTCCCAGCTGCCACGGGGCGTCCCCTC
>NW_010530861.1:0-7027 GCF_000687285.1 Phaethon lepturus | reverse complement strand
GCATGGTGGTGTTGGGTTGACGCTTGGACTTTATGATCTTTAAGGTCTTTTACAACCTTAATGATTCTGTGATATAGCTAAAAAAAATTATTCTCTGATGTTTTAAGCCAGAATAAAGTCCTCCAGGAACTCACTGCTACTAACAGCAAGGGCACTCCACCAGGCTTGAGCATTTGGTTCCTGGACCACCAGGACTGGAGGTATTGCAGCAGGAACTCTCATGAGCAGCACAACACAAGTGCTGTGCATGCAGAAGGGTGTAACTTGCTGCTGAAACTGAAACTTCAGGGTCTGACAAGTATTTTGTGCATAATCCATTCTCACATAAGTAACTTCCATGGTGTTGTGAAACCTACTCAAATATGCTGATTTCTGTGAATATATAAAAGTGCTTAAAGAGTTTTGACAGGAAAACAGCAGCAACAAAACAACACTGCCGGTAGCAAACTGAGTGCCTTGCCATTTTAACCCACAGATACTATAAGCTTTTTCTCTCCTGCAATAAATCCCATGAGTGGCCCACTATGAATGATTAAGCCACATTAGTTCAGGTGTCAATAATGCCCTGACATTAAGCATTAGTTCCTTCAGCAGGCACTGGAAGACAGCACTAATCCTATACTTGATTATTTTTACTGTGAACATTTAACTCTTGCACAGCTCTTACCCTGTATCTATTTTTGGCAATGTTTATTTCAAGACTGAAAGTCACAACTTTCAATTTTCTTATCTGGCTATGTAACAACAGCAAGCAATTTTGAAATTAGCTGCTTCTGACAAAGCATTTTTTTTTCAGACACCTTCTGACTATATTTTCCTTTCTTCCCTTATCAGTAAGGAGCACAGAATGTGACAACATTGCAGATGTGCTGAAATGCCCCTCTTTAAGCCAGAAATTGTGACTTCAGTTCCATAACCAGTAATTATTAGTAGTTTTCTGGAATTTAATTGCTCTCATCAGGTAAGTAAGAGATGGAGGTTATTTGGGAGACCAAAATAGAGGTTTGGAATACTATGATTGTATCTTCACAGAGAAAGAGAAATTATTTCTATATAACTATTATTAATTAAAATGAGAAATACATTTATCGTTAAATATTAACTAACACAGTCATAGGAAAACCATCTAACTACAGATTTGGAAACTAGAAGAACACATCAGTGAGCTAAAGAAAGATATAACAGTGAGAAAAAGAATAGAAATAAAAAGGCAAGTGGAAGCAAGGAAGGAACAGGGGAAAAAAAGTAGCCAGAGGAAAAAGCAAGGTGAGCAAGGCATTAAAGAGAGAAGGGTCAAGAACCACACAAGGGAGTGAAGAGGATAAAGGAATTATGGGCTAAAAATACCCAAAAGAAAGGTAATAGCAGATGTTATTTTTGGGGTACGTTTAATATAACATCTGAAAAAACAGAAAGAACATTTCTGGAAATTCCAGATTTTTCTGGGAAAAGAGAAATATAGGAAGGAAAGTATTAAGAAACTAAATCTACAGCAAGCAGCTGCCATAGCCCTGCAATTTCTCTTGGCAGATCAGCACTTTGATTCATTACCCAATGCCTTGACATCACTGTCTTATGATGACAGCTTTTGGAAAAAGAGGAAAAAGGGGAGGAAAAAAAGAATAATCAATAGCTTCAGATTCTCAATCTCTCTTCTCTGCGTAAGTGAGCAAAACAATCCAACCTATGATAACTCTCTCCTTATTTCATGTGCCAAATAATATATACTAGAGAAATACTTTAATCTAAGGTACCCAAAGTAAAACAGTTACGTTAGCAGAGATCTTTGTGGCACCATTTACCCCACAGGAAAGGGCCAAGGTGGCAATGCTGGGGGAGCTTACTGCAAAACAACTCACACAGCTCTGAACTGTGCTGACCTGCATTTTGTAGCCATTCACAAAAGCCCCTCCACCATGCAAGTTCTCCTGTCAGGAGCATCACAGTTCAATATAGGACCAGTGGCCCTTGGTTTAACCACTACAGCAGCTGTCTTTTGGTAGAGGTGGGTTAAACAGTGCAGCTATTAAAAGCAAAAAGCTAGCTTGCACCAGTCTTTCCACAGTCACAACTGATTTGGTCACCACAAGCATGAGGATTTTTTTGAGCACGGCACTCTGTGTGAGCTCAAAACAATACAGCGCTGTTTTCACTCCTCTTCAGAGCACAGGGAGAAAGAGAGAGTGAGCAGGTGTTTGAGTGGGGAGGACAGACGGACAGACACAAAGGTAATTTATAGACCTATCTGCAGTTCAGCTGTACCTAATAATGGCTAACACTTCATATAGTTCACTGAAAAATGCACCAGAAACACTAAGGATGATGGGTTCTAAGTGTATTCCAACTGTACTTCTGGCTTCTGAATATCAATTTATCAAGTTATAAGAACTGAGAGTTCTTGTGTCCAAGGTGCCTGAAAAAAAAAATAAATCGAAATTTATCACTTTCTCTTTCAGTGAGCAGTTCAATATCCCATTAAACATTTGCAGTGATCCCTATTGGTAAATACATACTGATCTAAGTCCAAAGATGTAAGTAATCTGCTCAGGCATTCATAGCAACAGGCTTGCCATTGACAAAGGGCTGAATTTTCCACGTTTTAGTAAAAGGCACAAAAATAGCTAATAAGACAAGTTAAATACCATTCTTTTCCTCTCACTCCATTACATATATTCCACTATTGGATTTCACAATGGGCTCCGACTAATTGCCATGAAAGGTTCTCCTACTTCATCCTGCCCGCATGTTCTTGCCTTCTCCTTTGCACTGGATCTGATGGAAAACCAAAAATTATTACCTGCTGCCACACCATGTGAACAACAGTGAGGGCAGAAACAAGCGACTTGCAGAAGGGGAAGAGTGAAAACATACAAACATTTTTCATTCTAGGTTGCTTTCCCCTTCCTTAGACAGGCGCACATGCCAACTCCACTATCAGCACAAGATCTTCCAGGAAACACCAGACAAGAAGAGCTACTGCCAAAAACAAAACATGATTTTTTTTTTTTGTTGTTATTTTCTACCTGGATGTTGTGTTGTTGCTGTTTTTAAAGGCGGGGGGGCGGGGCAGAAAAGCAGAGAAGAAAAAAAATATTCAGGCCATTTTCCTGGCTAATCATCTTTTCTAATGATACCCATCATGGCAGTAGGATTTCCCTTTCCCAGTCTACAGCTAAGTGTGTGGCATGTCTGATTCAAGATTCATTGCACACTGCCAAGTAGAGGGCATGCTTAGTAACTACAAACAGACTGATATTTACCTGTGTCAGAAGTTTATCAGAACAGTTGAAGAACCACATTCCAAAGAAGATAAGCAGGCAGGCAGAAAGGACAGCAGAAAAGAGAAATAAAACTAAATTATAATCAAAGCTAACATGTTAAAGAGATACACAACAGCAAGTACAATTAACATTAAGCCTGTTACTTCAAGGTTACTTGTGAAGTGACTGAATCATTTGTGCCTAGGAGCAGAGAGGTATTGATATAGATAAAGCATTATTTAACTATTTTATTCAAAAGAATATGTTTAAGCCATGAATTTGTCATCTGTGACACTGGTCCATTCAAAGGAACCCTTCAAGATAAGAACATGGTTAAAAAGAAAAAAGCCTGCTTCCAATCTTACTGAAAGTAATTCACATATTGGATATCGAGAGGTACTTCCCAAAGCTCACTTTAGCATAGGCAAGGTCTAGAGTGTAATATCCAGCTTACGGCCCACTGTGTTCCTGCCCTTCTCTCCACTAATCACAGAAGCAGCCCAACATAATGAATTTCCTGCACTAAGATTTGCCTTTATAAATATCCTCCCCTCTTCTAAAGCAGTTTTTCCCATGGCCAGCATAAGCCAAACTCTAAAAGGGAAGCTTATAAAACAAACAGGATGCACAGAGGGGAAAAAAAAAAAAGAAAAAAATCAATTCAGTGGACAAAAAGAATTCTGGTAGCCTAAAAGCCATTATGCATAGCACCTAACAAAACTCTGGCTCCACAAGGTCACTCGAGCTGAGGCCCTTACTGTGAGGAAGCTTAGTAGCACCTTTTCTGTTCCTGTGCTTCATTCTCCTGGCTTCTGAGCCTGTCCACCCCTCCTTCCCCATCTTTCCTGTATTCTTTTCTCTGTCCTTTCTGGTACTTCTCTCTTTCATGTAGCAGACTGGCACATAATAAACCTTCCAAGTGTTCTTCATCCCCTCAGAAGACACAGCTGGCAACCAAGTTCCAAGCACAAGCGAAGTGTAAGATGGGTAGAGGGTGAAGGCAACGGATATCAAGCACATATAGTTCACGTGAGCTACAGCTGTCTCTGTAGAAAATGGAGAAAAATTGTTTCCTCTAGCATACCACACTAAGGAAAGCTGAGATCCATAGCACACAAAAAAAGATCAGTCTGGCACCTTCAAAGCAAGCCAAAAGTTACAGGAAAAAAAAAAGAAAAAAATCATTATATATTATCCTAAACTGCACAAACTAACCCTAAAACCATTTTAGGTTTTGATATTTTTTTTACATACAGCTCAACAGCTCCAAAGAAGTGCTTAAAATCTTACGACACATTGCTCTAAAGAATAGCTAGATTATGATTTTTTTTAAAGACCTGAGCCTTTGTTCAATTGCACAGTAAAAGGTATCTGAGGAAATGGGAACATTATAGTCTTAATTCTGTTTTATTATTTGTCTCAATTATTTTCCTGACAACCTGAAGATAAAATTACATAGTTTTCAAGTCTCAAATTGCTGATTATGTCATGCATAAAGTATTTTTTTAACTAGAATTAAAAGGTATTCCACATAGCACATTTTGGTTTTTAAAGCAAGTGGTTACTCATGCTGACTTCAGACTCCCTTCATTCACCAGTTAGGTGGCTGCTTTTTTCTTCTTCAAGGCCCCTACTGTATAATAGCTCAGCTGCCTATAAAACACTCATACATCTCCATGCAACAACCACGAAAGACAAGTTATCTGTTTTTGCTACAAACATTCCTCTAAATACACAAAACCAACTTTTTGTGTTTTTCTTATTCTTTACTTCTGCACCAACTTTATTTTCTAGCAAGATGAAGCTACCCCTGGTATCAGAGCTAGAAATAAGCACCTAAAAATAGCAATGCGGCTTTAAAAAAAAAAAAACACACACACAACAAAAACATACAAAACTATCCTTTGAACTATATACACAATGTTTGAGGAAAACCGAAGAGGTCATGCATATTTTTAAGCTTCCCATACAGCACACTGCACACAAAAATAGGAATTGGAAGTGTATGCTTGTGTAAACAGAAAGTCCCCAATCTCACTGCTCAACATTATCCACACCAGCCCTGTCCCTGGAGGGCTCCCTATATGTGGAATTAACTTTTACAGTCACACTGAGACAGAAAAACCTCCCGGTTTACAATTGGGAACTTGAAGAAAGATATAAAGCGTAAGTACAGGTATAGACCACTCACTATTTTTCTCCCAAGTGTCGTAGGATTTTATGATTCTATGATCGTACAATTTGGGAGTTATTCAGCCACAACAGTAATTAAGGATGCCCTGAGAGTACCGTACCTGAGTGAACTCTGTTCCAATACACTACATTACCTGCACCACAGCCTCAGCTGAACATAACACAGCCCTGGCAGCTTTGAAGCTTTTTCTGCCTTTCCTCCCCTTGATGCTTCCCTCCTGTTGGGATCTGTGGGCTTGGAGAGGCAGCAACTCCTCTAGTCAAGAGATACACAGCCTGCTTGCAGCAGTCAGGCAAGCCCCTAATGATGACTTCTCTTCAGAAGTCTAGGTTGAAACATCTTCTAAAGTTACAAGCTGAACAGAAATGAAATTTAAATAGGAAACCTCAAACCAAGACTCCGCAGAATCAATCTATAAAAAGGCAAAATAATCACCATTGTACATAAATGCAAAATAGCAGATCTGTTGTCAGAAAAAGCAACCTTAATGCTATTAACTACTTCCATAAAAGCCCATATATGAGGTCAATGTAAAGCCCCCACAACTTACTGTCATAACATTTCACAAATGGCATGCGCCAGCACAGACCACATCCTTGTAAATAACAGTAGAGCATCAACATTCCTTCCCCTGACCCACTCCCCACGAAACTTAACTGCTGTTGATTTGGACAGATACCAATACAGCTGTGTTTGACTACCAGTACACACAGACAAGTTATTCTTGGCTAAAGCTGTTCTGGTTTTTACCAGCTATCAAGTTGTCTTTGGATTGAATGCTACTTCAACAAGCTATTTAAGAGTAAAACCCAAATCAATAGTTCAGAACATTAACATCTCGTGGAGAAAATCAAGACCTCAAATTGTGCAAAATCATAGAATAGTTTGGGTTCAAAGGGACCTTTACAGGTCATCTAGTCCAACCCCCTTGCAGTAAGCAGGGACATCTTCAACTAGATCAGGTTGCTCAGAGCCTCATCCAACCTGACCTTGCGTATTGCCAGGGATCTATGGGGCATCTACCACCTCTCTGGGAAACCGTGCGTTTCACCACACGCATTGGGAAAAATGTTTTCCTTATACCTAATCTAAATCTACCCTCTTTTAGTTTAAAACTGTTAACCCCTTGTCCTATTTGAATGCAAATTCCTCATATTCTGCCCATTTTGCTTACTCTGCACTGTCAACACTGAACTCCATCGCCTCTTTTTGCAGGGAAACGACGACGTGACCTTCTTCCCCTTTACAAGGCCTTTCTTCCAATGCTACACTCGTCATTGGCTGCACTCCCGAGAGTAAACTTCTGCTGAGAAAAACCTCAGGTTATCGGCAGTTTCTCACGATTCCTGAGGACACAGCTTCCACACACGCAACCGCTTCTGTTCAACAGGGTTATCCCGCTCACGTTAACTTGACTAAATTTAGAGAAGCGCGGCCTAAGGCCAGAGCAGCGCGGCCTAAAGGCCAGAGCGTACCTTCACGCGCTAAAACCGTTTATTTAAACGCGCCAACCGCCCAAGGCCGTACGGGCGCGGAGGCCGCGTAACTCAACGCCGCCACCTGGCGGCCGCTG
>NW_010530860.1:0-8554 GCF_000687285.1 Phaethon lepturus | reverse complement strand
CCTTTCAACCCAAAGATTCTATGGTTCTGTGAAGTGCTCATGATTGGCAGTGTTCTGATGCATATTTTCTGCTTCCCCTTCCAAAAAGGGGAAAACAAAAATGGTTGTGCTTTTAAAACAAATTTTCTGCTTCTGAATTGTTGCTCTGCTGAAACAGTCATAAACTGACCCTAATCTAATCCTTCCCCCCATTATAATTTTGCAAGAGTTTTGGTTTTTCATTCCCACTAAGATGGAGATGAAGGAAGAAGTAAAAATAGTAACTTTGCACAGAGTGGAAAACATGTTGTCAGTCAACATACCTGCTAGCCTTTTCCATATCGTTGACTAGCTTAAGACCAGCTTGGTAAGGGTTCTGGTGCCTTGAAACCTGTTGTTTATTTTGTAATACTGTCACTCTAAGACCAGTAACCCCTCTCCCTATGAAGAGAGCAAATCAATAGACCGGAAGGCATTTTTGGCACTTTTTTCTCTCCTGTTCCCTGAATTATCTTTGTTTTCAACAGGTAGGGCAGCCTGCCTCCATCTCTGTAGGTCAGGTCTTTGCTGAATTGTAAAGGAGGACAGAGAGTACCCATCAGAGATTAATAAAATACATGTAATACTATTTTTTTTCTAAAAGTCCTGTGCTCAACTTTTGTCTAGGACAGCCTATTTGCATAATTCAACTATTTAAATAACTGAAGCGGATACTTCCCACCCAAAACAACTTTTCTCATGGCTCTGAGGGTTACTAAGGGTTCTTATGATTTATCCTATTAATCTAAATTTACTATCATGCTTGATAAGAAATAAAGGCAGATCATTTTTCAGAGTCTCATCTTGGATGATTACGATAGCTACAGCCAATACAAAGAGGCAAAGCAATTTCCTCAAGGCCACACAATAACTATCTCGAGACAAAATCAACAATACTTGATTTTATGCATATACAGTTAGAGAAGTACTGTGCTTTTAGACCTTAATTTCTATCTATCCATAATGAAGCAGACCAGTTGGATCAGCCATAGTCTGGACTGGCGCTCCTGCACATTCCTTATAAATAAAACTTTGCAAGAGAAAAATTTTGCAATTATATCAATTGTGCCGCAAAGCAAAATGTGAGGTAGAAGCTCAAACAGTAAACAGAATTATGATTATCTACATTCTGCTATGTCAAATGTCTAAAAAGGAGGTTAGGTTGAAACCAGGTGTTTTGAATTAATACATAACAACCATATTTTTAGTCTCCAAATAGAAATAATGCATCATATCATAAGCAGCAAAGCAAAAAAGGGAATTAAATCCCACATGTTAGTAAGTGTCAAAAGACATGACTGGTGGTAGATCTGAGGCATGTCACAAAGCTAAGGCTCACTATAATAGCTACAAAAGCACTTTGATTATGAAATGTCAACTAGGCAGCAGCTGAAAAAGCTGCTGTTTAATGAAAGATCTTTGTACCATGCCCTTACAGTAAAAAACCCCCACCAATTAATAAATGGCATTTTTGTCTGAACCATTATGTATGGCTGGCAGTGCTTTCAATGCCATTTCTTTTACCTTCACTGGTCTGTATATCACAGCAACACAAGATAAATATCCCCTTAAGAGATGACTTCTGAAAGAGTGGGATGCCTTATGGGATTATTTCCATTCTATTTATCCAGTGTATAGGTCGAAAATATCTCAGATATTAAACTTAATATTTGCTAATTTTTCTTTCTCTTTGCATGTAAGGTGTTGACTCTCCTATACATTCAGAAAACTGAATTTAAATCATGCCTCCAAAAGTTTTATTTTATTAAGCTATTTTATCAATAGCCTAATAATGTCATCGCATCCACATTAGGAATTGTATCAAGAGAAGACACAGTTGCAACTAATCAAGTAATTGACAGAAAAGAATAATTCTCTGGGCTAGTCAAGTCTCTGTGATTGTCAAAGTCAAGCTTGGTGAGAGCCAGCTTTCATCATCATTAAGCTCTGAACAGATCAATCCATCACACAAACAATACCACATTACTACAAACTGAATGACCCTGGAGGCAGACTTAGTGCTAAGTATTGATGCAGCGCTAAAATGGATGCAAAAGGCAATTGTCTAGATAAACGTGTGCCCTGCTTTTTAAGTCCTGCCATTTAAGTCTTAGATGTTTCCTGACACTCAATGGAAAAAATAAATTTGATAAACTAAAAGCTTCAAGATAAACCCTATGCACAGAGCAGCTGGCTCCAAGAGCTTCATTGGAGTGGCAAGAACTGAAAGACAGCTATAGAAATCCACACCCTCTGTGTCAAGTTCTCATCGTGTTCTTCAGCCTGTGTTATTGCTGAACTGTTCCTATGAATCATATGGTGAAATTCTCTTCTAATAGTAAGATTTTTTCATGTGGCTTCCAGATCAGAATTTTTTTTCCACAGAGGCACCTATCTGGAATGTCAGGAAGCCAACGGAATCATTCTTATTTCAACCATCAGTTCTTATGAGAAAAGCAACAGGGAATGAGATTGTTTAATGACATGAAAGATTATCAGAAAAGGCTGTTTTGGACAGTGCATAATAATTAGAGTTTGGTGTAACTAAGTGTCCTCGTAATTGACTAGTAAACTACAATTCCATTCCAGCTGACACCACGAAGGCTCTCATTTCAAGAAATACTTTCACAAACCCAGGTATCAAGAGAAAGGAAAAAAAATTGTACAGTCACTAGAATCAATCCTTTGTGAATGAAGAGCCTCAAATTCCAAAAGGATCTCAAAGCACTTGCATTTAAATGTGAGGATTTCACATTCATTGAAATATAACACAGCTCAGGCGTAAAGCACAATGATTCAACTCTGCACAGAGGTTTAAATACAAAACTGTACCATGGAATATTTGCTGATCATCAGCACTCAAGAATTTTTATTTTATAATACATCCAACAGACAGGGTTTCCAGATTTACATGTTCTGCAGGGGAACCTTATGACCCAGCACCTTAGATGAACTGAAAAATACCACCAGTTGTTCCCAAATCACTTATAAAGCCTCTGCTTCAAGAATCACTGTATCTGAAGGGTTTACTTTAACACAACAAAGCTGGCAAAATGTACCTATGTAAGGTTTTCAATTTGAAAAGCAGCCTAAGGGAATTATTCTTCCTATGATAGTTACTTAAAGGAGGGTTCAACCTTTCAAGACAGCTTTGGATATGTCTCAGTGACAGAACTTGTGCCTAACCAGCAGGATTGCCAAATGCACAGTCAGGCTTTATAATAACTCCAAGTCAGAATGCAAGGCAGGGTGTGTATTTCCATTGAAATAAAACTCAGGCATGGGGGTGAGGAGAAAAAGCATACATTCCCTAGTTTGGACTGTCCCTCACCTTAGCTATTCCCTAAGTCAATTCCTAAGGAACAACCAGATCTTCACATTTCTGTAAAGCCAACACCTATAAAGCAACCTTGTGCAACTCAAGATCAACTGTTGCTTTTCAAACGTTCATTTAATCAGATTCAAACTGGTTTGCATCCAATGTACACCATATTTGAGCAGATAAAACAAAGGAGTTGTGTGTATCCTACTGCATAGAACAGGTTGTCAATCCTATGATTCTCCTAGCTCCAACAAATAGAAAACTATATTCATCTCCAACCATAAACTCTGAATCCTGAAAAGCCTTTTGAAATATCCTGCCGAGCTTGAATTCATGTCTGAATCTGTAGCAAAAAATCTAATGTTACATGCATGTACACATACACACTGGTCAGTTCCTTTTTTGCATAATATGCCAAGTCAAGATACTTCGCACCTATACGATTTCATCCAATTTTCTATAAAGTCAAACCAGCAGAACTGCTTCCACTAGCACCATGCTCATCCATGTCTTCCTCTTTCCTCCCCACAAGTCACTTTATTTCTGTTAGTTTGTTTTTTGGGTTTTTTCCCCCCTGGACTCAAATATTTATTACCCAATATAACTATTTTTTAGTAGCCTACCTAGGAAAAGAGCAATCAAAAGATAATTTGCCCAATGCATTGATCTGTCCTAGTAAATATCTACAATAAACCAACCACAAGTGACCAAGAGAAACAATACCTGAAGATCTAGGCAAAGGTCAACTAATTGTAACAATAAATTGTTTAAAATGATAGTCAAAGACATGACAGTTTGCAAGTGACACTTCAACTAAAGCAGCAGTATCGCCTTCTAACCCCTCTTTAACACAACTAGTATCACAAAGCTCATATGTAAGAACCATTTTTTCTTGGTAATGTTCTTTGGTTCCACACTTGCTAAATATATGTGTGCCATTCTGTCCCAGACAACTTGTTTTTAGCATGTTAGCACATTAGTATTTCAAATCCTCTTGAGCTGTGCAAGGACAGAATGCTTAAGAGAACAATAGGTAAGGAAAGCTATGAAAATAGGCACTGTACCTAACTGGTGAGATCTTCCATCCCCTAGTGGGTATCTCTGGTACCGTGGGACACTGAATGGAGGCAGGAGATGGAATCTTTTCTCCAGCAATGGTTCAAGTCTGCAGGCAGAGGGGTCAGCAGAGTGAAAGAAACTGTACACTTGGCTGCAGGCTGGGCGGACCTGGCATACTTGGATGAGAATGAGACAGAGAAAGAGAGTTCAGTATTGCCCCTTTACAGTTTTCAAGGAGTCTATACAGAAACATGGTTAATATGGCCTTCTGCAAACTCCAGACTAGCATAGATCTGGCCACAAGAAATTCAACGAAATTGTTTGCTATTTCATATGTAAAGAACACTTCACTGTAACGGAGTTTACAGAGACATCGCAATATGAGATGCAAGTTTGTAGCATACCTGAAGACCAGCCAGGGAAACAGACAGAAATAAGAAAGGACAAAGAAGTTTAAAAATCTTGTAAATATATTACGAGCATTAGAGCTATGATGCTCAGCACTTCAAATATTTACCAGCAAAATGGTTTGATGGGCCTGTTGCATCCAGAGGACTTAAATCTAGGTGACAGCAGGAACAGGTAGGTGACAGAAAGTGCTGCAGTTTCTGAGGTCACCTTATGGAAGCTAATGTATAGAAATGAAGTTGGTCGTACTATAACAGCAAAGCAATGTTTATGATTCTTGCTGAAGGTGTGCAGCTCCTGAAGTTTTTGGGCTGCAACTGTAAATGAACATTTGAAAATCACTTACTCAGCTAGTAAGTTATTCTTTTGACTAAACACACAGCACCAAAGCATAACTTAGATGGGTGATCTCACAAGACTGCTAAGGTCTGTAAAACGGTTGGTGTAGTCACTTCTCAGCACACCACACTTCAATCAAACTGAATCTTGCCAGTGCGAGCAAATCAATTCATTATAGGCTGATTAAACCTAGTACGGTTTGTGTAGTACTGCATTACCAGTTACGACAGTCAGTTTATTAACTACAAGCGTAAAGGAATGACTGAAGTATTTATAAAATATGTTTGGGAATATTATGTCTGCTCCCCACGAACTCCATGCAAGCAATACATGTTTTCAAACCTGCTGTGCTATACAATAAACCCTAAATATTCTTTTAATAGAATTACTATTTCCGTGTGGTGATAACAAAAAACCTGGTAACATGTATGATGTTTTTCCTTAGAAGACATGCTTGGTACAGCATTGTTCCCATGCACAAGCCAGGCTCAAATGGAAACCATTAAGAAAGATGTTAGAGTTTTCATATAAGGTGTCACGGAATATTAGATCTAATGGATTTTATCTTAAGTGACATCTCTCACCAGAGCACCCACCATGGCATTTAGAAAAAAAAAAAAAATTCAAAACCACACTACTTAGGTTCTTTCTCAGTTGCAAGACCAACAGTCAAGGTATTTGTACATAAGCAAAACTACAGTTGGCAAACTTGATGCTGTACATCTTCCTCTGCTGCAGTCACAGAGAGCCACTAAAAGCTACATCAGAAAACATTACATTATTACAGTTTTCTCAAGTGCTTTCCATGTTGCTGGAAGGACTCTAAAAATTCATGTTCTGGCACTTGCTGCCATTAGTGGTATATAGGGACAAATCTTGATATAGACTATGTCGATGTTACCAAGTTCTAAGCTTAAAAGTGATACTGAATTGTAATAGGAGCATTGCCATAAGCATATCAGAGCAATACTTTGTTTTGTTCTGTTCTACATGAATGTTTGTTCTATAAAGACTACAGCAGAGGCACACAATGTTTCTTCTCTAACTAGTAAGACAATTAACATTTTATTGATCATAGTAAAAACCTTCTCAAGATACTTGGATGTGATTCATCATCATACTCCATGGGGAACACTTTATTGCATGTGCTCCGTGCTAAACTGTCTAGGAGACTTATCTTCATGTCATGAAGATGTCAATACTCAGAGCCTCTCAAGAAATGCTCTGGGACAAATCTTGCAATAAGAATATACCTATATATCATCCAGTTCTGCCAAACCATCAACTTTTTTTTCTTTGGACATGCAGCATGCATTGTATTTTGCACTCACTGATTCACGCTGAGGATGGTGCGGGATTTTTGTCACGCAGAGGAAATAATGTGGGTGTCTTTGGAAGCATTAAGTGAAGCTTTGTGGGTTGATCTTCCCCCCCCCCAGCTCTCTTTGTAAAACATTTTAAGATTGTTATCAGTGGCCATTACCAGGTTTCCAGCTGCAGCATAACCAAAACCTACTTTTGATGTCTGTTGTATGTTGATTTTTTTAGAAAGGATGGCTCTGTGCATCAATCAGAATGAAAAGAAAGTGGGAGATAACAAGTGTCTTGAGGACACTATAGAATCTTTTACCTTTCCCACTGTTAAATAAAGAGCAGCTTCATGTCACCTTTGTCCCCTTCCCACCATTAAGCCAGCTGTATGCAAAAACTATGGCCTGTCAGATTCTTCTGTAAAGTACCTTTCCACAGTTTGCCCGGAACCACTATCAAGAACCCTTTTTTCTTAACATATTCTCCAAGTAAGGTACAAAATGTGCCCATCAGTTTACTGTGCTATGAAAACTGAGTAAATTCTCCCATGTATTCCAATTACTTGCATCACAAAAGATCCAAGACTACTTTTGACGGCTTTCTTCAAGCTGTATTTTGTTCTTAGTATTTGCCAGAAAAAATGGAAACACCTCACCTGTGTGAGAGCATTTAAGCACAGCAGAAATTAATTCTTTGCAAGGAAAGTATAATTCTCTTCCAGAGCACAAGTAGTGTAAAATACATTCTGTGAGGCAAAGCGTTGCACTGCATTATAATTAAAGGCATATTTTGGCAAGTCTATAACTTTGATGTATGTATTTAGGGATCTAGTGCTTATAAAGTAGAGAAGTAAACTGGGTATTATCCTACTAAACTGCTCTAGTGGGTAGTATATTGATTGATTGATTCTTTCTTTCTTGTCATGCTTAATATTAACTGTCAGAGCCAAACATAAAGAAAGTGCTTAATGTAATTAAATCAGTTGCCTCATTGCACCTGCAAATAATTCTTGTACAGGAACTTTTTCTGTATATATCTGCCTTCTGTATATGCACTGAAGGCAGAGACAAAGAAAGCCAGGAACACAAAGAGCAGGGTTATGAAAGTTGTCAGCTTGAGGCCAAATTATGATATTTAGTGGCAACAAGACAGCATGTCCTCTGAGTTACCAGTTGTTTTCACACACCTCTTCCAACTTGGCAAAGGAATATAGCACATCATGTTCTAAAGGAGATTACTTCCCGCTACTGTGGCATTTAGCAGTATTAGTTCCCAACCTGAACATTAAGAGCAAGTGCCATACACACTACCATTACAACCATCCTAAGGTAGAACAGTGCCACTTCGTGGAGGTAACTACTCATTACATATTCAGAATTCTAAAAAACACTGGTATTTTCATAGGGTAGCAAGCCTCTTCCAAGGACAATCAGGACACAGAGAGTGGGAGAATCTGGCAGACACACAAATGATCAGTACTTTAGAAAATAAGAACTCAGACTAGCCAGTGGGAGGACCACAGAAGTGAGTGCTAGAGGGTAACCACAAGAACTGTCAAGTAAGCACTAAGGGACCAACAGAATGAAGAGAATTAAAAGGCATTTGGCAGGGAAATGAAAACATGGAATGAAGATTTGGTTTTAGCCACACTCTTATTAATGTAAAGATAAATAAATATTCAGAAAGTAAAACATGACAAAATGCATCTGTTCTACAGACAGAACAGGTAAACCTCAGGATATAAAATTTCTTCCCTTCTATTTTAAAAGCTGATTCTAACAAAGCAAATAAATAAAAACATCCTGAATTGTATTTCTCACATTTCCAGGTAGCTTTCTAGCTTTCATTTCAGTAAAAAGGACACCTGACTCTTCTCACCTAACTTCCAACTGTCTGCATGACAGATTTCAATTTGTCTATTTTCCTCTCAACTGCATCATCATTATCACTTTAAAATGGGATTCTCTTATCATACGTCCTTCTAAAGACTAATGATGATTCAAGTAGACTCTGCTCACCTTGGAATGTGTTTGAAATTGTTTAGTATCTTTACTGATAATCTGGACGAGGGGACTGAGTGCTCCCTCAGTAAGTTTG
>NW_010530859.1:0-4814 GCF_000687285.1 Phaethon lepturus | reverse complement strand
ATACTATCAATGTTAACAGTTATATTGTGATAACGGTTAAAGACCTAAAACAGGACCAAAGATACCTCAGTCTTAATATTTCCCCTGCCAAAAGAATAACCTATTCAAATAACCTGTGAAACACAGATGTTTATTATCTTATCCTTTTTACTGGCTTGTTCATCTAAAGGATGGTAACTATTTACATCAATCATTTCAGAAGCTCAAGTGACAAAAGTCAGTGTCATAAATCAAGATCTTTCAAACTGGCTAATGAAATATGTGAATACTAATTTCATATGATGAACTGTGTAATTTGTTTCTGGAAAACCTAAGGATTTCCATTCAAAACTACATTTTTACAGAATTTTGTGAGTAACATTAATGTAATATAAGAACAATCAGACTAAGAGAGAAATCAAAGAATATTTCCACGTTCCTTATATGTTTGGGAAATATATTTAAATGTGTGTCAGAGATCCAGAGACCCTTAGGTCTTCATGTGATGATGTCCTGAAGTGACATGTACCCTATGCATACTAAGCCCCTGAACTGGTTTTTTATTGATTTTTCTGCATGATCTCTAGTTTATCAACATCCTCTTCAAACTGTTTAAGAAGGCTCAGTTGGTAACAATCTAGTATATTGATCTTACCAGCACTGTGTACAAAAGTAGGACTATCTCCCTAATTCTTTCCACACTGTTTGTATGTGCAGGGTCACATTAATTACAGGTTTGCACTGGAAGCTCCATGATCTCTAAATTGTTTTCTTTCCAGAAAAACAGCCTTCTATTTTTCCTTGATGCCTAGTCAAGGTTTTCTCTCATTTAACCTTAGTCTTCTAAAATTTACTTTTCTTGCCTGTCATCTGGGTTCCTTCTGCTGTGAATGGACAGAGATGGTTACCTACAGAAGTTATTAATCCAGTGCTAAGGTACGTGAACTGACTGCCTGAAGGCTCCTCTGACTTCAAACTATAACATAGCCCACAAATCTGCATTTGTGGCAGTTAATGATACCTAAGATTATTTACCTTCTAGGGTAAAACTAGAACTAAGAAGTTTTGCCTTTGCCTCTATTCAAATGAACTTGTCTGAATGAGTCCAACTTTCCAGGCAACCTCACAGACCAGTCCAGGGAGAGCAGTACCTTCTCCATCACCCACAAAAAACACCAACAGCACTCACACAGAGATGAGCAGCACAGACTGCCTAGTCCTTTCCAGCTGTTTAGGTGGAATTCACTTCTGTGGTCACAGCAGACCCTTACTCTCTTGAGTCCATCAGGAAGAGACCTAAGTGTTCTCATTTTTGTTATTGTCTTCATTATCTCTCACTAGGGTTTGTGTACCTTGGTGATTAATTTGTTAGTTTTCCAGTATCTTGTCTCTGTTTCTTATGTTGAATAGCTGTTAACCAGATATCCTTAAAAACCACATGTCCTTACATTTCAGGTATCCACCTGTCCTTTACCTTACATATTTACTTACAATCCTGTTATGATAAGAAAAAAATATCCTATTTTTTTAGCATCTTTCATTTGAGAATATCAAAGCATTTAATGAAAAAAATTATGAATAACAGAATTAAGCCATATAATATCCTGTGATGCAGACATCTCATATCTGAAAGGTGAAGAAGCAACAAGACCAGTTTTATCTTGTTAAATTCAGCTGAGGTCAACAGAATACAAATGGTGTGAATTTAGCATGAGAGGTCAAATTTATGAAGATTTCCCAGGTCCCTAAAAACAGTTAGATTCCTTGGTAACTAAGCTTAGTTAATTGTGCCATATTCCTGAAAGATGTGGTATAAAAATAAGACTCTATAACTTCTGTTGTAACTAAAAATTGTCGTAGCAAAATCTTAGTTGTTACATTTTTTTTTTTCCCTTTCATGGTCTGGATTAATTACCTAGACTTGGAAGAAGTAGGTGTAGAGATTTCTTTTTATAAAACAGAATTAATTCCCAAGATGTTAAAGATCATTATGAAAGGAGAACATTGACTCTCCTGAAACCAGCAATTATTCACAAAGTCGTCTGTGGACCTAAAATCTGCCATTTTATGAAAATTAGGAAATGCTCTCTCCAAATTACACAGGTGAAGCTGACAACCTGACAGCTAAAGGGCAGAGTGATTTATTCTTGTGTAAAAAATAATTCACATCTGTAACACTTGCATACCTGGAAATCTATTGTATCATTGTTGGCATATATTAACTGTTTAAATTCTTTTTATTTATCAGGTAGGTAATTAGAAAAATAATGGGAGTAGAAAAAAGCATAAGCGTAGAGCAGTTAGTTATTAGTACAAAGTTCCAGTGCAAAGCACTGTAGGAAAATCACTGTGTGACAGTGGTTATAAATGATCTCCAAGCTTAAAAAATCAATTTGAAAATTATTTTGAGCAAACAGCTTCATATGTCAAGTCTGAACCATTTACTCAGAGCTAGATTCAGTAGCCACTGAAATAAAGGAATGATTTCCCCTTGGTAAACAGCAGATAGAATGGGAGAGATGAAGTTGTGTGAATTGTTTAGGATAAAGTCAAAGCTCACCTAAAACTGCACAGAATTAGAGCACAACTCAAATCTGCTTTGCAGTTCAGTGAGTGTCAGTAATGTTCTGGTATGTTTTGCATACCTCCATGTATCCCCGAGACAGACCAAAAAAGTAAAAATGCAATGGAAAAAATTATTTCTGAAAAAGCCAAAGAGCCTGAAAAATATGGAAAGCAAGATTTGTGGGTTTGCCAGTGAGTTTGGTTCTCATCTACGTCTACAAGAAATTTAGTGGTGCCTTCAGGTTTATTGATGCCTATCCACCAGTCGTGTTTTTCCACTTTTACGATAGCAATTACAATGTTATCTCTATAGCAATGATAGTGTTAGAAGCCTTAAACCTCATGACTTTCAGTATGCATTGTAATCTCTTTGATGTGTGGGCAGATCTTTGGCCTGACTACTGAGAGTATTTCCTTGAATATGATTAGCTGTTCACAAAGCACAGGTGTAAGTTCAGAAATTATTTAAACATGAAATAGTGAACAAACTATAGCAATATTTGTGGACTACTGAAATGTGTGGTGTGGAAAATAGTGACAGCAAGAGGTAATACAGATTTAAACAAACTCCAAAGAACACTAAGCAGAAAGGTTTGTTTCCAAGAGTGAAGCATCAAATTTTTTTATCTAAAAATTGTCAAATAGTGGCAAGTTAGTGAAGCTGCCCAAAGCTTAATAGTTGTTTCCCTTAATATCAAATCAGGGATGGGTTTTCCTGGTAGTTTATGCAGTCAACAGATTTCATGTTCACAACTGTTAACTATGACCATTTTTTTTACTAAAGAAAGAAAGAACAATTTTAAATAAGTAAAAAATCAAGTAGCTCAATAAAAATTACTTACCTGAAAGTCAGATAAAAAAGAAGATATTCAAAAACCATCTGGACACAGCCCTGGGCAACTGGCTTTAGGTGGATCTGCTTTAGCAGGGGGTGTTGGACCAAATGACCTCCAGAGGTCCCTTCCAACCTCAATGATTCTGTTATTCTGTGGTTCTATGAAGCACAATTAACCATTATTACCTTGATGGATAAGTCAGAAATCAATGAATGGAAGTAAGCAAGCATGACTCCAATTTCCCCTGATAGGTTCTGAAGGTGTTTTAAAAGTGACTTATAGGCATTAATATCAGAAGGAGATGACAGATGTAGAAATGCATCCACTCAATTATCTTCTCCCTTTCTCTCTGTTCCTGTTGTATTCTCATATTTTGAGAGATCGGTTCAAGCCACGCAAGCTTTGTGCTTTGACAATTTAAATGGACAACTAAAGACAACATAACTGTTAAAATCTTTTTCCGGTCATCTTCTGTACTTTTAATTCCCTCCTGGATATGCTACTAAACACTTCAGTGAAATCCCATCTAAAAATTGATCTCCATTGTTTTATATAAAATCTGTTTCATAAAACACACACATGCCCATACATACACACCAGTATCCACTGAAATGTATAAATAAAGAAATAGTAAAAATTTATCATTAATATAATGCTTATTCTTTCACTTTTTTGTTTGCTTGTTTCCACTACTCAGTGAATTAACTCTAGCAGTAAGCTCCTGTCTTTTAACTGTAGAATGGCAAGCATAAAATAGACAAAAATGATAAAAGGTTTGTAGCTCTAGAAAAATTTTCTCCCTCAAAGCTTGAGTATGTCATCTAAAATAGATTTCATATAATTCAGCTTCACATTCTGTTGAAATGCAAATTCGTAAGTACGTGTATATGGAGAACTGAGATGCTTGAATGATCATTCACACTAAGAATTTGTTCTCAGTAAGTCTGATGCATATAGTGCACACACTTACTGAGCTAAAACCATCCCTTATTTCTCAAATGAGTATCTAGGATATCTTTAGAAGCTCAGTGAAAGAGTTGCTAATTAACATAAGTCAATACAACATCTGATTTCCTCCTTTTCTCTTTGCCTATGACCTAAGCAAAGGTCTATGCTGCTGAAGACTCTTTGAAGAATGTATTCAATTACTTTAATACCCTTTTTTTATCTGTAGGTTCAGTAAAATATTTTAATATCTATGTATGCAGGGCTTTGATCTAGTCATGTCTGTCACCACGTGTGGTGGTTGACCTGGCTGGATGCCAGGTGCCCACCAAAGCTGCTCTATCCCTCCCCTCCTTGGCTGGACAGGGAAGAGAAAATATAATGAAAGGCTCGTGGGTTGAGATCAGGGCAGGGAGAGATCAGTCACCAATTACCATCATAGGCAAAACAAACTCAGCTGGGGAAATTAGTTTAATTTATTTCCAGTCA
>NW_010530858.1:0-1356 GCF_000687285.1 Phaethon lepturus | reverse complement strand
CGGGGACAAAGGTTGCCCCGACCGTGCTCGAAGCAATGGGTTTGCATTTGGTGCTACAGCTGGAGGCTGTAATCCCAGCCTCAAAAGAAGTATTAATAGAGCAACCAAAATTACACGGGCTCCAGTAGAGTCACTCCTCTAATTATTTTATTTGCCGCATATAGTAAATTCCACCTCTCCTTTTATAATCGCCCGGTGCGTAATAACTTCAAAATCATTTCACTTAAAAACGACCGATATTTTCTAAGCGAAGCAGTATTGGGAGTCAGAACAGGGAAATGATTTTTGCTTGCATTGTACAAAGAAATCTTTGTTGAGATTGGTTGCAACACCTCCCGCTTTGGAAAGCCTCGGGAAAACCCCAGGGCACGATTCTCAGCTGGGGTGGAAGAGGCATACCTGCTCCCGCTCCGGCTTTGAAAATAACGCAGAATCAGAGAAGTGGGCACTGATATTTGGAAGAGATTAAACTGGAGCAAAAGGGTCCTCTGAGGGACGGGGGGTGTTTGGAGAATGAAGTTTCATCGAAGGCTTCTTCCAGAAGGGTGTCGGCGGTGCTTCGCTGCCGGGCGAGATGTGCCGGGCGCCGTACAAGTAAATAGCAAACGAAAGTCCTGCTGGGTCCGAAGGAGCTGTGCGAAGGGCCGGGCTGGGGCGCGGGTGACGGCACGTGCCGGCGCTAAAAAGGAGCATTTGCCGGCATTACGGCAGGGCCGCGGGTGGGCTTCGCTCCTGCGCAAAGGGGCGGCGTTTTGCCCCGTGCCTCGGTTTACCCCTTTGTAAGGCAGATCTAATAACCCGGTGGGCAGCAGGTGACGTGGGAGCGTGGCACGTACGGGGAGGATTTATCGTGCTGTGGCTGGGACTGCGTGAGGCAGGGTTATTAATGCAGTGCAACCCCTCATCCCTGGGGCCGCGTTTGCGAGCTCCGGAGCACAGTGCGAAGGGTCACGGATTGGAAAAGAGAGGAGAGAAAAAGTCAGTGCTAAAAGGCAAGTTTAATTTCAGGGAAGACAACAGCTAAAGGACCCAAAGTATCAAACAAAACCACAAGATCACATCAGATGTCAGGGCAGGACACATCTCATTTCTCCCTCTCGAAAGGGCTTATCAGCACAACCAATCACTGTAATGATGTGGCGGAGGGAGGAAGAGGATTTGACTCAGAGCGAGATGAAATTTAGTTCCTAAGACCCTTCTCTTCCGCTGCCGGGGACCAGTCACCTGTTCTGCAATCAGCCAGAGATAAATCATATCCTGCAGCGGAAGGTGCTTAGACATGATTTTGCATTATTTTATCTTACTCTTTCCAGTGAATCTACACACTGTAGTGGGAGCGGGGGAGAGAGGGGAGGA
>NW_010530857.1:4490-4817 GCF_000687285.1 Phaethon lepturus | reverse complement strand
CGAGTGGTGTCCCTCAGGGGTCCATATTGGAGACAGTACTCTTTAATATCTCCATCGAGTGGTGTCCCTCAGGGGTCCATATTGGAGACAGTACTCTTTAATATCTCCATCAATGTCATAGTGGGATCGAGTGCACCCTCAGCAAGTTTGCAGATGACACCAAGCTGAGTGGTGCAGTTGACATGCCTGAAGGATGGGATGCCATCCTAAGGGACCTGGACAAGCTCGAGGAATGGGCCCATGTGAACCTCGTGAGGTTCAACAAGGCCAAGTGCAGGGTCCTGCACCTGGGTCGGGGCAACCTCCGGTATCAGTACAGGTTGGGAG
>NW_010530857.1:0-4190 GCF_000687285.1 Phaethon lepturus | reverse complement strand
TGTTCAGCCTGGAGAAGAGAATGCTCCAGGGAGACCTTATTGCAGCCTTTCAATACTTAAAGGGGGCTTATAAGAAAGATGGGGACATGCTTTTCAGCAGGGCCTGTTGCAATATGACTGCGCCAGAAGCTTCCAAATGAGTTTGGCCGACTATGTGAATGAAAGTATTCCTTTTCTGATGCATATTTTCAGCACTATGCACCCCTAATACACTTAATCAAAAGAAGAATATGGTAGGTGTGCACTAACTTAACAATCCAACCTTAATTACATATTGGCTGTTGTTGTAGTTTAACCTTGGCTGGAAGCTGAACATCACACAGGTGCTCACTCACTCCCCCACAGTGGGATAGTGGAGAGAATCAGAAAGGTAAAAGTGTGAAAACTCATGGGTTGAGATAAAGACAGTTTAATAGGTAAAGCAAAAGCCACACATGCAAGCAAAGCAAAATAAGGAATTCATTCACTACTTCCCATTGGCAGGCAGATGGTTAGCCATCTGCAGGAAAGCAGGGCTTCATCACACATAATGGTTACTTGGGAAGACAAATGCTATAATTCTGAATGTCCTCCCTTACTCCTTCCCCACACTTTTATTGCTGAGCATGACATCATATGGTATGGAATGTCCCCTTGGTCAGTTGGGGTCAGCTGTCCCAACTATGTCCCCTCCCAACTTTTTGTGCACTCCCAGCCTACTTGCTGACTGGGCAGTGTGAGAAGCAGAAAAGACCTTGATGCTGTGTAAGTACTGCTCAACAATAATTAAAACATCAGTGTGTTATCAACACTGTTTTCAGCACAAATCCAAAACATAGAGCCATATGCACCGCTATGAAGAAATTTAACTCTATCCCAGCCAAAGCCAGTGCATCTGGCAAATATAGAAAAGGACTCCAGATACATGTTTAGACTTGTGGGTGTCCAGGTTGCATCGCCGGTCCTTAACTGCTTCCTCCTGGATTATGGGTTGTTTATCCTGCTCTCCATCCCTGTCTTCCAGTTCAAGGAGCTGAATACCCTGAGGATACTTGGTCAGACTATTAAAGACTGAGGCAAAGATTTAAGTTTAGCCTGAAAGAAACCAAACAAAATACCCCAGTAAAAAACAGTATTTGCTGAACAACAAAAGCTTTCATTAAAGAAAAGCTCCCGGTGGTTAGATGCTCCCACAGGAAGATAAATTGTGTCAAAACCACTTTTCAGTTTTTTGTATATTCACAACAGTGTACTGATTTTACAGCTAACCTTGGAGTGAGCTATACCATTATCAGAAGTGTAAATCAAATTATGCTGCAAGAATATTAATATAATTATTTTTTCAACGGAGCTACCATATTTTTAGCAAGCTAAAAGAACAATTAATTCAGAATAAATATGTCAAATAATGATACCTATTAACTGCAACTGCACAACAGACATGCCCAGAAGTGCACTGCCCATTGGAGGTTTATTAGAAAAGCCATAGGTACCGGCTCAGGAGACAGCAGCCTTTGGGGGGGAACTAAAATATCCCTCCCAGCAGAAGGAGGAATGAACCCTCTCTCTTTGGGTTCTATAAGAAAGAGAAGGTGGCAAAGCCAAGAGTAAAGAAATCCCCAGAGACTTCCTTCCTTCTCCGGCCTGGCAGAAGCAGCAAGGGAGTTTGTGATGGTGGATTTCATAAGCATAGCCTGAACAACATGGGCTGCAGGAGTTCCAGGCTGAGCCACATGCAGCCAGCACAGCTTCACAGAGAGGTCACAGCAGCAGGAGGGAACCAGGCAGGCTGGAAAGAGGCCTTAACAGGAGATTTGGAAACAAGCTGTGATTTTAGTCCCCAACAGACTGAACTGGACCAAACGATCTCCAGCACAGCCCAGACTTGGCCATTAAACCTACCCCTTAATACACAAAATCAATACAACTTGTTACAATCGGTAATTGCTCATCCTGCAGTTTCCTGAACAGATGTTGCCAATTGTTCCAAATTGAGTATTGTTTTTGAGAACTTCTGTCTTGTAAATACTATGATTACATATTCAGCATTAGATCTGAACAGGTTTTTAACATGGAGATCATTTAGTTAACCCAGAAAATTATATGCAAGAGTGAAGATTGTAGATAGAAGTTCAAAGTAATTTTTGTTTCACTCTCCTTCGTGACTTAGAAACCTGTTGCACTTAGACTCAGCTCCCATCTCAGTGGTGGTTCAGAATACCAGAACACTGAACAGATTAGAAAAGAAACTCTGTCATGTATTCTGCTTGAAACAAGCAAATCAGACATGCTGTTAGCACGAAGAAAGATGAGCTACAAACTGAAGATTGGATTAGAAATAACATTTCTAGACACTGAGACAAGGCAAAATGGAAATTGACAGGTAAGTGCAGATATCATAAAATATTTTGTACTGAAAGCTATTGTCTGAGGCCAGGATTTCTAGATACAGCTAGTGACAGCAAGACCTGTTTTTTACTGAAGTAGATGGCCAGCACATTATGAAAATTAGGTCCCTGAAAACATGACACTGAAATTCTAAGACACTGAAAATCATGAGACTTTGGAAAACTGGCCTAAGCAAATTCTGCAAGAAATACCTGTTTATGCTGACTAATGAGTGCCATTTCCATGTCCTGTCTAGGAGGTGCTATCAGCTGGTGATGCTGTGGTGTAGCAGCAGATGCCTTCTGTTTGTTTCTGCATGTACAGACCAAGAAGGAAAGGCAGGCGATAACCAAAGGGATAGCTATACTAGGAACCAGGATGTAGAGGATCCCCATTTTGCTGTTGTCATGTGGGCTTGTCAGGCACAGAAATATTCATTGTTTATAATAAATATTTTTAATGCATTCAACAGTAAAGAAAAATAAAAAGCACTAGAGTGTGATTATTAACACTAAATTTTAAATGAAAAGTAAACTCCTATAACTTGAAAACAGAAGCCATGCTTTCTTCCCCTCACATATTAATTTTCCACTAAATGTTTCAAATAAATTTGAATGGACATAGCAGCAGGCGGTATGAAGATAAACTAGGAGTCCCACATTTAACACTGTCTGTGTTGACTGTACCAGTACATTAGTTATTTCACATTATTTTTTAGGTTTCCTGCTGTGGAAACTGCAGAACATAGACCTGAGTATTATTGCCTTGTCTTGTTCAGTGTATATAAGTGAGTAGTCTTGATCATAGTATATAATGTGCTGATCTCAATGTGATAAACTGCAGCACAATGTGGCAATCTGGCCTTCTCACTCAACTTCAGACATTTCATCAGCACTTTGCCCTGTAAAACCTCCATTGATACTACTTCTGCCCAGAATAAAAGAAAACTGCTGGCAGAGATATTACTCGTACTTAATAGAATTAAAATGCTTATGTTACAGGAAGACAAAGATGAAAAGGTCATCAATACATTTAATAAGACTGCACTGGAACCTTTCTAAAATACTTTTTTCTTGGTATTTAAAGATTCTAGGGCAGCATAATGACATCCAAAAAGTTTATTGGAACTGCCTGGGATATCTTTTGCAATCAGGGGTTTTGCTATTTGTGACTACTGCTTTCACTGCAAACACATCCCAGTGTTACCTTTACATCATGTTTGATTCTATGCATAAATTTATTATATATATCAAATCATGTTACTGCAAAAAAGTGAAGTAACTCAGAAATTTCATATCAGTTTTGAGTACTCTTAGATGTCCAGGCAATCTATAATGAAACCACTTTTATGGCTTTCATGGTACATTTGTTGCTTCAGGAAACATGCTTTTCTTCCTAATGAGGACAGTATTAAGTTGCTTTGTGGTATCTAAAGACTATTACCACTGTTAACAGCTCTAGAATGAAGTCTGTACCAGTACAGGGAAGTAAATGGGGCTGTATGAAGCTGTGAGAGGCTGCTTTTTATTTTTGCTAACAGTAGTGCAATAATGATCCACAAGCAGATCATGTAGGACATTTCTGAGACAATAATCTGGTTTATATCTCTGCTTCTGTGTGTTCTGTAGTTTCCTTACAGCCAAGCATAGTGCTATATCTTCCTCTACAGGAAGGATCTGAAAAATCCTTGTTACCTGCAAGATGCCATACAGAGTGAAAGCAATATGCTAGCAAGCCAAACACATACAGGTGATGATAAATACATCAAAGTGTGGGTAGTTAGTATCTGGCAGCCGGAAGATATCGTGTTGTACGGAAAGATA